>NC_072436.2:73897500-74002500 GCF_028878055.3 Symphalangus syndactylus
TGAATCCCATGTTTTAACTGTACATGAAAAGCTGCTTCAGAAGTAAGCTGCCTTGGGTTATTAAAGCACACAAAAGCTCTACCTCATTGAATGTCTTTGAACTTTACTGAGTCCCACAAGCGATCCTGACCCCTTTGCCCTTTTGACAGGTAATAAAGTTTACAGCAATTCCACACCAAGCCATGCACCAGGGAGTGGTCATAGTAGCAGAAAGAGCTGGGAAGGCAAACTCAGAAAAAAAAATAACATTAATATATTGAATGTGTACAAAGAATATTGTAACTGAGCATATGATTTAAGAGTTACTTTTCTCTGTTGGCTTTTTTTTTCCACCTTCTCCAAACATTTTATAACGATGTTAAATTGATTAGTGTTGTTATGAAACGAAACTGGTTTAATTTTAATTGCCAGGCGTTCCTAGTACTCACTCCCAGTTTATTTACCAGGTAGCGGACCTCCCGGTGAATGGCTTGAGGATGGTTTTCGCTTGCGTGACTTGAATACAGTCACTATGGGGGACTTGCCTGCTCGGTTGGACTGGTCTATCATGGGCTGCACTATTCTTCTCCGGGCGTTAATAAACCTGTAACCAAGAAAGTGAAACAAATCATTATTCCTTAAAAATAAAAGGGGGGGTTGAGGAAGAGGAAAAGATGAATCGCATTTGGAGTAAAACTAGATCTTGGCAAAATTAGGACTCCTTCAGTTCTCTCCATTGCTCTATGTGCAGCCTCACGTGCTGCAAAACCTGTAACCCACAGTGACCTTTGAGTACACAGGCTTGGGGTTTCTGAGTTGATTTATGTTTGCCTGTTTTACCACAGTTGGACACTTCCATTTCATCTTTTCATGGGGGAATTAGCAGAGTTTTCAGGAAACAATACTAGCCACCACTCCTTTCATTTGCAAGGAGAGAAAATTGGTGTAAAGAGTTAGATGCTCATAAGGGCATCTGTTACCTCTCCTAATTAGTGACATTTCAATCTTATGTTCTCTGACTTCTTTTTTACAATTTTTATCAAAACTGCCCCTACCTCTTGCAAACCTAATCCTATTTTAATGCCCACTATTAAGATAATGAACTGGGATGGCAGCACACCATCAAATGAGAGAATGTCTGGAGTTTATCACCACTAACTCACACTGCTTGGGACTTCAGAGAAATGCATTCCTTGTAGAGATTTCTTAGGGTGGCTTTTTTTATTTTTATTTTTTATTTTTGTTCTTTATGTAAAGTCTGAGGTCAAGGCAAGGTCACAGATATACAGTAATTGAACTTATAGTTTTGCTTTCTCCAGCTAGTACTGAAAATTTATAAACTTATTAAGGCACTTAAGTTACTTTAAGTGTCTTAATAAGATATTTTTGTACAATTATTTTTGTAGCCTCTCCAAAAGTGACAAGTCACTGACACGTAAAAAAGTAGTTAATATACGCTCTCCAGAGTCCAGAGTCATACTCATGAGATTCTAACTCTTAAGATCTGTTTGTTCTGCATAATATTAAAAATTACGTATCAAATCCAGAAAATGAAGAGGACATATTAGATTCTGAAATAATAAATTCCTTTTAGTTCCCAACTCAGATCAAATCTGAGCAGGACATAAAAAATACAATGAAAAGTTTAATAAGGCTCTATTAATGATTAAAGAATCCATAGTCCAGTATGAATTCTAGTTTGTAAATCTGCCCACTTCAGGAAGGAAAATAGTTCCTAAAAACCAAACCATTAAACAGACAGGGACAGGTTTTCGAACCAAAAATGCATACTTCGTAACATTTTAAGATTCTCAATATCCTGTATCCTCGTGTTCTTTCATTATCTGAGAAGTAATTGAAACAAATAATGAAACTAGAATCTAACTAAAAGGTATACTGTTCGTGCTAATTCTTGTTGGCAATACATATTATATCAGTTCTTGTATATGAAGTCCCTGAACTGCTAATAAAAATATTTAAAACACAGGTCTACAACAAATTGTTTTGCAAATCAGGTTATCATTATCTTGTATAAACCATGAAAATTGGAATCATGTGAGCAGAAGGTTAGATTAATTCTCCATTCTCATTATAAGCACAGGTGTAGCACAAACACCATGTGAAATAACCAATTAAAATGAAAAAAAAATCTGCTTTTTCATTAGCTGCCTTCACTGCATGACCAATTAGAAAATTATTTAATATTAATATTCTGCATTTACCAAAAGTAATTTTCATAGTAACTAATGTAGGTAAGAGAGCAAAAACATCTCTTTATCTATGGTACTGTTCATAATCTGCAGACTCTTAGAGGGAAGGAATTCTGTCTATTAACTTTCTTTTTCCAGACTTTTTAAAAACATAATCTTTTATGGATATGACTTATACTACTTACCTAAAAATAGGAAGAGACATTTTTAACAGATGAGAAACCTGGGCTCAGAGAAATTAGGTGGCTTCTTTGAGGTCACATGTTACCAAAGAGATGTTAATAATTTGCTAAATGACACACAGCTGTCAGTGGTAGCAAGCACCCTCCTCTCTGGTGCTCTGGCACGGTGACCAGAGCATCGCAACTACGGTGACACTCATCCAGACTAAATAGATATATAAAAATTAGCTGGTTTGGAGCCAATTACCACTGGCAGCAACCCCAGTGTTTAGTCAAGGAAGAAGCATGACTGTGAACATTTTGTAAATTGAAAATTTTGATGGCTGCACTGTTTGTGTGTATAGGCAAAGATAAGGCTATTCAAAAAGAGAGAAAGAGTGAATACAGTGACTTGATTTATCTGTATTCCAAAGCTTGTCTCCATCATACACACATATTGAGACTCCCATAAACTAATTCATAATAATCAACTCAGGTTTGAGTCTATGACTATTAAAGTCATGAGTTCATTTTTAAAAATTACACCTCAGGTTTGGAAAGGGCTCTAATAGTCACTTCGTTTGGTCACTGACATGACATGAATCCCCTGTATGATATCTGTCTCCCAAAAGTACATAGGTAACCTCTGCTGAACTAATACAGAACTCACCACCTTACTTGAGAGGCCACCCTGTGTATAAACAAGGCTGTTAGAAGGTTCTGCCTTACTGGATCAAAAATATTTATGTTGGTGCAAAAGTAATTGCGGTCTTGCCATTACTTTCAGTGGCAAAAACAACAATTACAGGGGGAAGGGGGAGGGATAACAATAGGAGATATACCTAATGTAAATGACAAGTTAATGGGTGCAGCACACCAACATGGCACATGTATACATATGTAACAAACCTGCACGTTGTGCACATGTACCCTAGAACTTAAAGTATAATTTAAAAAAAAAAAAAACAATTACTTTTGCACTCAACCTAATAGTTTCATCAGTACAACTCCTTGGGGTACTGTAAGCAATTCTAATTTTACTTCCACAGGATAGCTCTTCAAATAGTTAAACATAGCCATTATGCTTTATAGGCTTCTCCCCTCTAATCCTTAGGTTAAACATTAGTGATTCTTAAAAAGTGCCTGCTAGAATGTGAGTCCTTTTAGAATATTGAGTCCATTCAACACCTGGACCACTCTCTGCTCAGTAGGCTGATCTTTGTCTATGTCCTCCTGAAGGCTTGCAGTGGACAACACCAGTGACATTTATTCCAGGCCTGCTCTGATCCCCAGGTAGAAAGCAAATACACACAAAAAATACCACAGCCTCTTAGCCAACTGACCACAGGTACTAGATGTTATTTGCTTCTTTTTGGTGGCAAGAACTGTTTGTTGTTATTAAGAACACAGATGTAAGCTACCCCTAGAATATGTAGATATCAAAGGGGGAAACCTTTAATTAAAAAATAAAACATAAACAAAAACACTGAAAACCTGAGAAAAACTAATCACCTTTTCTGAGCTGTTTGACCACATTAGTAGGTCCACCTGCAACTTCTTACTTGTGAAACATTTAATTTAAAAAATTCAATATAATGAAATATCATTAGTACATATAGGATGTAGTAATCTCTCAGAACGTTACTGAATTACAATTACTACACTTATATGAACAACTTATTATTTGGGGTCATGATGGACATCTATGTGAAAACAACCAAGTAAATAGCAAAATATTTTATTTTTTAAAACAACATCACCTTTTCGATCTTAAATGATCTCCACATTTGATTCTCTTTAGTGCATTTTATCATTATCCCAGACTATTTTATACGTCCTCTCTCTTTGGAATTATGCTACACACAGCAGAGCCATGTTTAGATGGCTTCAGGGTGAATTCAGATACAAAAACATTTTCCTTCTGGGCAAAGTAATAAAATGACATTCTTGCTCCTCCCACTATAAGTCAAACTGAGGTCAGTTCCCCCATCCCTCTATCTGTTTAAATAAACTGGTCCAGCTGTTTGTTTCTAAAATGCCCTTTGACCTTGTGTCTCATCCTCCCTGCTTTTGTGACAGAATGCTCTACTTTTCACTGTGGAAGAGTCTAAATTATCAAGAATTCTCTAAACACCGAACCAAAAAAAGAACTGTACATATGATGTGAACTTAAATGAACATATTGCCGTTTTAAAATCCTGCCATTTTAAGAGGCATAAGTAAAATAGTTATCTTAATCCTATATGTATGTGTGTGTGTCTGTGTGTTTAAATATATATCTACATTTATGTATGAGCACATAAATATATATTAGAGATTCAACATAGAAGAAATAGTGTTTTGGAAGAGAAATATAAAAGAAAATGACAAAATTCCAATTTGAATATACAATAAAAAATACATTATCCAACAGCCACAAAATGGTTTGAGATAAAATACAAATACATATCTATGAAATACAAACAATCTTAGAATTTTCCATACTGATAAGGTCTCTTTTGCAAAGTATGTTTGTTTAAAGATGTAAGAGGAAACTTTTGCAATTTTACAATTAACATTATATAGCCCTTAAAACTCAGATGTGGAATGGAATGTCAGGAGTACACAGCCACATGACAGTTTTGCTCACTCATTAAAATAGATAGTTACACACCTTGGTTTAATGAAATATAATTCAAATTTGCCGTACATTGGGATTCTTGAAAAAGTAAAGCTTTTAGTATGTTTTAAGGTTAGAAAATGCCTCGTTTGCTTTTTCATTTACATTCAAACAGAGGGCTTCTTAAAATCTAGTTTGCTTTGAAAACATAGTCTTCTTTTGTGAAGTACTTTTTAAGAATTGGACTCCTGCAGGTGGTGGAAGACTGAATTAGGAGAAGAATCTTTGTATTTCCCTTTTTTTTCATAGAATTATGAGTTAGAATTTCTTCTTCTGACCAAACTATCTCCAGTCTCAAAACAAAAAGCTTTACAAAGGAAAGGAAGATAATGGGCTTACTCTATAGCTTTATTTCATGTCCAGATAGAAATATATTTCTTTTTTACTTAGCTGTTTGTTTAAGACTCAAGTCCTAAAAAGTGAAAGAGAAAAGTTGGCAGGGGAGCAAAATCTCCAAAAATCTGAGACCTGGATCATCTAAAAATTGAATTTTATTTTGAATTTTTTATAGGAATCCGACTAGGAGAATGGGAAGTGACTGTGACTCACGTTTAAAAAAGAAATACAGGAAGTTTTGCTTTGTTCTTTCTTTTTTGTCCCCAGATGTTTATTTATCATTAGGCTTTTTTTTTTTTCCACTGGACTAATTTCATCTATCTCCTTTTACTCTCAGTCTTTGGATACCTGAATAGTTTTCTGAGCAAGATCTGGCAGAACAGCTTTTTGAAACTGACCTTTGTCCTTTAGTTTATCCTCCACTCCTTTCCCTGGTCTCTTCCCCCAAAACTGAATTGCTAAGTTTAGTTTCCCTCTGTGAGAACCAGGAGAGGTGAGGAGATCACAGTGGGCATCTGTTAGGAGCCAAAACACAAGGTAGTTTCCCAGTTTCACAGGCAACATTTTCCACATACCTTTGCCCTTTTCCTCCCTTGTATGGCTCTCTGTAATACTGATAAAAGTAAAAAAAAAAAAAAAAAAATTACTTGCTCACTTTCAGAAATGGCATTTTCACCTTTACTCAATTAGTTCTATTCCTCAGTGTTTACCACTCTACTTACTCCCTGATAATTAAAGGAAGCCCACATTTCGTTACGTTAGCATGCCACAGCCAACTTAGTAAACCACAGAAAATCACAATGGTGTTGCCTCCAAACAATGACATGCCTCTGCTTCACCCCCGTAGTGTTTCTTGCCAACTAGGCATAAGTGAACTGTCAGCAGGATAGTGGTGGACATAGGATTACTTCAGAAGGTTCCCAACTAGACAGAGAAATATCATTTTACAACATCTGCACGTATCTAAGAAGCTAATCAACTATTAAGAAAAGATTTCATTAATTAGTTAGATTGATTAGTGGCAATGCCTTCTATACCTATACTATCCCTTAAGGGAGGTGCTGATTATAATAATCTTTTATTAATATTTAGCTAGAGTTAGGAATATCTCCATACAAACTTAGTAATAAAAATTAACACTGTGCATTCTTAAGTATAAGATTTCTGCATATACTATTCTTTATTCAATAGAAAATAAAAATGCACAGATGATAATTGATATATAATTCATTTTTGTGATTTCTATAAATATTTTCAAATTTTAGAATTTAAGCCTCATGAAAAATCTTCAAACATAAAATTTATCATTGGAAGGTAGTTGTCAAATCCCAACATTTTGTTATTTTTTTCTTCCAGGAATTGCCTCACCATAGCATTTCCTTCATCTATATCATAGTCATTTAAATAAAATCATGTCTACTACTTTTTTTTAAAGTCAGCATCCCTTAATAACTTTTAAGGCATGTTTTATAAACAAACCCTCAGGGAAAGAGTTCTAGTTATCTCCCATATAACTCTCTGTTCTTTTAAACAACAACAAAAAAATCACTCTGAAATTTTTTTGTTGGAATTCTTTATTTTAGATTTACATTTACTTATTGGATTTAATGATCCATAACTGTTCGTCTTCAGGGTCCAAGCCTTCTACACTCCCTTTCTTTGTGAAATAAAATTTCATGAAACCTGATTTTAAGACATTCAAGAAAGTTGACTCATTCTCAAGTCAAACCTTATGAAATCATGTTTTTGGCACCTTTTTCTAGTTTCTTAACCTCCTCCAGGATCCAACAGTTACAAGATTGCAATACATCATCGGTGTGTCTGGAGGTAGGGGAGGTGGAGAACAGCGGCAGGAGGAGAATGGACAGGAGGGGAAAAGGGAGCACCTCTCCTCTCTACCCACTTGATAAACATAATAACGAAATTTGCTCAAATCACAAGAAGTCCATCAATCAGCCACATGAAAAGTTTTCCTTCTCTAACAGTGTTGGTGGTATTTGCCAAATTACTCTAGAAAGAACTGAAATTGTCTACCACAGTTGAGGAAGCTAATTACATATACAATTTTCTTTTCTTTTCTTTCTTTCTTTTTTTTTTTTTTTTTTTTTTTTGAGACAGAGTCTCACTCTGTTGCCCAGGCTAGAGTGTAGTGGCACTATCACAGCTTAGCAACCTCCACCTCCCTGGCTCAAGTGATCCTCCCACTTCAGCCTCCCGAGGACTACAGTTATGCACCACCATGCCTAGCTAGTTTTTGTCGTTTTGTTTCTTTTGTAGAGACAAGGTTTCACTATGTTGCCCAGGCTGATCTCAAACTCCCAAGCTCAAGCCATCCAACCTCCTCGGCCTCCCAAAGTGCTGGGCGTGAGACACTGCACCTGGCCACTAAAATTCTCTTTAAAGAAGCTTGTGAAATGAATCAATCACTAGTTGACAATAATGATGCAAAGTAATAACAAAACTCATGTATTATTTTGGCCTTAGGCATTAAAATAAATTTCAAATAATTCATCACTTGGTATATATTACAGAAAATTTTCCTTGAAAGCAAATTTTGAAATGACTTCTTTATTCTAAAAAAAAAAAAAGTGATGGCAGGGAGTTGTGGCTCATGCCTATAATCCCAGCACTTTGGGAGGCCAAGGCAGGAGGATCATTTGAGCCTGGAGTATAAGATCACCGTGGGCAACATGGTAAAACCCTGTCTCTACAAAAAATGCAAAAATTAGCTGGGTCTGGTGGTGCACACCTGTAGTCCCAGCTACTAGGGAAGCTGAAGCAGGAGGATTGCTTGAGTCTGGGAGGTGGAGGCTGCGGTGAATCATGATCACACCACTGCATTCCGGCCTGGGCAACAGAGTGAGACAGGTTTTATATTTATATTTAAGTAAATATGAAATATTTACTTACATGTAACAGACAATTTGCCAAATTTGAGTTTGTATAACCTTATGGAGCTAAAAAAAAATAGTGGTTTAGAATATAGATTTAAAATGATTATTAGCACAATGTAGTGGTTTAGGATATAGATTTAAAATGATTATTAGCACAATGTAGAAGCAATAGCATGATCTAGGATAATATAGCAAAACTTCCTCTACTAATGAAAAAGCTAAAATAGGTATAATAATGTCTTCAAAGAGTAGAAGTGTCTCTCTGTAGTTTAATAGCTGAACCATTTTTCATTTAAATTCCAATTTTTCCATATTCACAAGAAGTCAATAAAATTGAATCTAGCAAAACATCCCTTACACATTACTGAATAGATGTATCTATTTAAAGCAAATTCTAGTTTTCTGCCAATCTCTATTATAAATAGGATGAGCAGATAATTTGTCATCTAAACTGGGACACGTTTGAGAGTGAAGAGGCACTGTTAACAATTACACTGGGCAACAGGCATAAACCATAAGCCTCCCAGCAAAGTGGGATACATGGTCACCTTAATGATCAAATATGCTTTATTTTCCAAAAAAGTTTCCCCCAAATAATTTAAAACCCCGTTGTGTTAGAATGGCGACCAACCCCCTTATACATCAGGTTTTTTTGTTTACTTGTTTGTTTGTCTTTGAGACAGAGTTTCTCTCTCTCTCTCTGTCACCCAGGCTGGAGTGCAGTGGTTCGATCTCAGCTCACTGCAACTTCTGCCTCCTGGGTTCAAGTGATTCTCCTGCCTTAGCCTCCCTAGTAGCTGAGATTATAGGCACTCACCAACATGCCCAGCTGATTTTTATATTTTTAGTAGAGACAGGGTTTCGCCATGTTGGCCAGGCTGGTTTCGAACTCCTGACCTCAGGTGATCTGCCCGCCTCGGCCTCCCAAAGTGCTGAGATTACAGGCATAAGCCACTGTGCCTGGCCCTAATCAGGTATTAAAGAATCTTAGCTCCATATTGGAGTACCTTTGAGCTCCTTCCTTTCTCTAGGATCTTGCTTGTAGTTGCCTCAGTTCTGCAAGTCTTCAGCAACCATAAACTTCCAGACCTGGAGTCTCTGCTCATGTCAAGAGAGGATATCTCAAAATTTAGCTTGCTTTCTAGTTCTGTCTGGTTATGAAATTAGGCTATAGAATGGCACAATGAAGATGATTTGACTTGAATGGAGGCTTGCATCTATTCCTTGGAATGTTCACTGTGACCTCTGTTTTAATGAGTAAAGCTTGAAACCTAAGCTCTATGTAATAATATATGTCAATATGTAACCTGTAGACCTTTAAAATACAAATGGAAACACACTTAAAGGAAAACAATCTCTCGAATAAAGACAATAACATTAGCAAAATGACATCTTGGAATTTGTCAAATCTTTCAAAATGCTTATGGTCATCTAAGTCATTTTGAGGGAACTTTGTGCATTTTACAGCTGAGTTGCTGGATTTCAGAGTGACTATCCTTTTTTTTTCTTTTCTTTTTTTCTTTTCTTTTTTTTTTTTTTTTTTTTTTTTGAGATGGAGTTTCACTCTTGTTGCCCATGCTCAAGTGCAATGGCGCAATCTCGGCTCACAGCAACCTCGGCCTTATGCGTTCAAGCAATTCTCCTGCCTCAGCCTCTTGAGTAGCTGGGATTACAGGCACGCACCCCCACTCCCAGCTAATTTTATATTTTTAGTAGAGATGGGGTTTTTCCATGTTCATCAGGCTGGTCTCGAACTCCCGACCTCAGGTGATCTGCCTGCCTCGGCCTTCCAAAATGCTGGGATTACAGGCGTGAGCCACCGTGCCCAGCCAACTTTCCTTTTCTTTGAGCATCACTCATAATTATCACAGTCAAAACACTACCCAGTGGCAGGGAAAGTGAGAGCAGTGAGTAGTGAGAAGAAAATGAGAACTGAGTGGGAAAACTGCCACTCACTGGCAGTTTTCTAGCAGTGTTTAGGTGCTGAAATTGGGATGATCAAATGAAAAGTGCTTTACAAATTACACAAACCTAAGACAGGTCTTTGTTGCAATACTGTCATTCTCAAAAATGCTTAATGGTACCAAAACTTGTATATGAACGCTTATAATGGTAAGAGATGAATATCAAATGCCCAACCACTGATAAATAGGTAAAAAAAAAAATACCTTATATCCATACAATGGAACATTGCTCAGCCATGAAAGAGAATGAAGTACTGATAATACATGCTATGACATGGATGAACCTTGCAAACATTATGCTTAGTGAAAAAAGCCAGTCACAAAATACCATGTATTCCATGACCACATTGGCAAAATGTCTAGAACAGGCAAATATAGAGACAGAAAGTAGATTAGTGGTTGCCAGGAGCTGTTGGAGAGAGAGATGGAGGTACAAAGAGGGGCAATAGCTAAAGGGTACAAGGCTTCTTTTTAAGGTGGTGAAAATGTTTTCTAATTGACTATGGGGATGGTTACACAATTCTGTGAACATACTAAAAACCATTGAATTAAATGGGTAAATTGTATGGTTTATGAATTATATCTCAATAAAGCTGTTAAAAATAAGTACATTCTAGTGAACTGGAAGAAGCACTGGACTAGCAACCAGTCCTAGCCCTGCCTCTAATTAGCCCTGAGACTCATCTGTCATGTGATGCATAAATTCCCTCCCTCTCAGGATTTTTACTCTATGGTTCTGTAGCATAGGGTTTCTAAAATTTTAATCCATGCTCCCTTTTGACACACCAAAAATCTTATATTCGTTATTTGCAATTTCAAAAGAAATAGCATGACTAAAAACAAAATTTAATTCTCGATATGCTTTTTTAATACTATATTCACTCAAAATGATTGTGACATGCTTATGTGTCCCCCTACCCCCTCTCTGCTCCCTCTCCCACCCTGCCCCGAGTCCTGAGGATAGAAATCTCTGCCATAACCTACTATACTTTCCTTTCTGTAAACAGTATTGTCAGGTAACCAGTCAGGGGGCTAAGATCCTACATCTTTTTGTACATGTTCAATTCTTTCCATAAGCTTTTACAACATCCCCCTACCCACTCCCCGGCCCTTTCCAAGTACATCTGAGCTATGACCCAAACTAGCGAACAAATAAAGTCAACCACGGCGATGTCCTAGTGCTATAGGCCAACAAAACCCTTTAACCAGACAACAAACCTCAAGACTACTGGTTTGCATTTGATTTAGTTAGCATCCTAGAGTAAAAATACTGAAAACTTACATGCACGTGTGTGTGTGTGTGTGTGTGTGTGTGTGTGTGTGTATAATTATATGGTGCATTAACTTCCATCCGTAGGCAACATACTGTTTTTTAAAAAAAGTGACTTTATCAATATTAAGCCAGATCTCACCAAAGGCAGGACATTTATTTTGAGCTAAGTTACATGTAGCTCCAATCATCTCCCCCAGACCTGGAGGAGTTAATGTGTTTGAAAAAGGAAACACTTTTCCCCTTCTTCAACCATAGGATCTAATCTTGTGAGGCATTGGTTAGTTAAGAGGGTAAAAAGGAAAAGAGACCTCTCAAATATGTCATAACAGATTAATTTTTTTTGTTTATTTGTTATTGTTCAGGCATCAGGAGCATGATAGAGTTAATTATTTTCCATATTAAGGGGTCAGGCTAACAGTGTTGTAAGAATGGAAATAAAATAGACAGGAAAATATTAATGATTATGAGGGCATTGAACAGGACAGCCTTGTATTTGCCAAAGTTACAGGCATCCATGTTGTTGTAGGGTTTTTTTGTTTTTGTTTTTGTTTTTTATGTCCTCTTTCCCCTTGAAAATCAAAAACGAAGCAGAACATAACCCTCAGCGTCTACAGAAAGCTCCTCAGCGTGCACACACTGGAGCAATGCAGACCGGATCTGAGACCAACGTTTGCCCTCGGAAACACTTCCTTCCCCCGAGCCCCTGGCTCCACTTCATTTTTCAAGAAAACTGTTCTATTCAACCAGGAGGCAACATTTGCCCCATTTTTTAATATTTCAGGCTGACTTTTTAACCACTCAAAAATGCTGTTTGTTTTCTGTAGGCACAGCCTGAAGCCAGATGATGATGTAAGTGAGAGGAGAGAGAGGGGGTCTCTCTGGGTGCTGTGCTTCCGTGCTTAACGGTTAATCACCCAACACCAGCCTCAGCAACTGTTGACACAAAATAGGTGGAGATCAGGTCTGTGCAAGCAGAAAATACCAGAAAGGCAAACTATATGTAAACACACTTAAGACAGATTTGACAAGAATAGACCTAAACCTGACTTGCTAGGAAACTACTAATGTCTAAAGCTTCAATGCTCCTCTTAGCCGAGTTTGTTTCCCCTTACAGAGCTTCCTTTGAGAAGATAAAGAGTAACATTTTAAAAACTAAAATACATTTACAGAAGACAGCTGAGACATTTGTCCCCTTGATTCACATAGTGAGTTTCAAATCCGCTCTTACATACAGGATTTATGGAATGTAATACAGTTCTTCCATGTATACTTGGAGTGCAGCCAAATGAAAGGGGGGGGTTGGGAGGTGGAGAGAGAGAGAGAGAGAGAGAGAACACGTACACACAACCACAATTCAAAAAGTTATTTCTCCTGACCTATAAAACTCATGCAAAGAAGCAAATGGATAATGCTTAAACAGTCTTTTAATCTTATCTAACTGACACCTGACAACCCATTACTTATAGATTATTAATGCATCCACTAAAAAGTTTGTCATGTTCAAAATTACTGGAGAAAAAGATTGAATGCCTGAGGAAAAAACAAATTTTGCTGTACAATAACTTCAGAAATTTCGAGCCTATTATCTGTCATGCCCTTCATAGACTTATAGCACACTGCTAAAAACAACTGATTTATCTTTATTATGAATCCTAAAATGACAGCACACATCTTTTTCACGTCTTGTGATAATGTTTAATTTCATCTAGCTTTTATTTTACAGTGTTTGATTTGCTTATGTAAGATGAGAAAAAGTTACAATTACAACTTTTTAATTAATTTCTCTGTTTGTCTCTTTATCAAAGTATTTTTTTTTCTTCCCCACTCCTAGGACAAAGCTGGAATGAGAGTTTCAGAGCACACACTTTACTTCTCTTTGATTCACATTATTATACAGTCTAGAATATTACAGCTAAAAGACTCCTTTGAGTCCTGACTAATTAGTGCTACTTGTCCATTTTAAACCAGAGGACACTGTCGCCCAAATCCAAGGAGTAGGGATGAGGGATGAAATGTTTTGATTGCAGTGACCTGTCCCTGCATTTCCCCTTCCCATACTTGCCCTGTGTAAATTTTAAGTTGTCATGAGGTTTACACCTTAGCCACCTGTGGATGAGGCATAGCCAAGCTCTTCCCCCTTGACCGTGACGCCTCTCAGCCCCTCATCCCTATGCCCTCTCCAGGGAAATGGGAGTCAAGTCCTGCCCCATCGGGTTGCCTGACGCACAGCCTGTTGTTTGCATTTCTCTGACCAGATACTTACAGACACACTGAAAACAAGAAGACTGGCTTAATTACGATTTGCAACAAGTTGTACTGACCTGCATACCGTGTTCAAAGTCAACCACCATTGCTACTGGTTTCATTGCCTTGAAATGAATCACAGATATTCAGAAACATTGGGTCCCTGCTGGGTAAATCAGTCTCCCAACTCACTCAACTCTGAGCCTCACTTGAACCCCAACCCTACATGGTCCTGACATACTTCCTCAGGTTGTACCAGCTGGATTGCAGCTTCCAGCTAGTGTCTTGTCCTCCCGAGAAGCTCAGCAACTGCCTTTGAATGCTGGCTGGAGGAGAAACAGTGGTTACACAAAACCATATTTGGACTTTCAAATCCACCCTTCCTACATCCTAGACCTTCATTTCTTTTCTCACCTAGACTTAGGGCCCCATGGTGGAAGGGGCAGGGTTTTTCCAGCCAGCACAGTGGTTCAAAGTGTACCCTTTCATAAGGAGCTTTCATCTTTAACAGTATTAACGATGTGATTTTATGCAGTGGGGAAAAGCTCTGAGTAAACTTATGGTGTAAAACTTACAACAAAGTATATTTAACAGACTGCAGAGTCATTTTCAAAGAAGATTGTTTGTTGGACATTTTTTAAATCTGCAGGAAAAAAAAAAGCAGTGTCTCTGTTGAACTCTTAAGACTCTCTGACATGACAATACCTGAAGGTTTCTAAATTCACAGCTTTTTTCCCTGCGAGCTATTTGCTCAGCTTTCCTAATAATACCCTGCCTGTCTGGCGCCCCGCCAGCTCTGTCTCAGGCAATATGCAAGCTAAACATTTTTTGACTGATTTCAATATTTTATTATGAGCAACTAGACAGTATTTTATCTAGTGAGTATTACTGATTGCTATAATCTAAGCCCAGAGTAAGCGTCTGTAAAGGTAGTATTATCAGAATTGACATTCCAGGTGAAAAGCATAGCAATTAACCAAGGCTTGAAGAACAACAACCCATTCCGAAATATTCTGGGGAGTTCTCCCAAATATCTTTCTCCTTTTTCTTTTTAATACACTGCACCTGTTATTCCACTGATCAATTAGGAAGTCTACTTTAAATGTAGGTTACACTTCAATTCTCAAGGGAAAAAGTTAAACCACCTGCTTAATACAATTACTTTCTATGTGTGAAGCTGTTCCATCCCTAGGTGATTCCTAGGCAAGGAAAAATCACCATACAGCCCACACTTTAATTTCGTAGTTGAATAGCAAACAAGTGACCCAGAGCTTCTTGAATCGTGCACTGTTTTTTTCTTTTTTTACATCTGTTTTCCTTGCTTTTGTGTCATGCCTCTGTTTAGCTTTATTGACAAAACAATCTGTGTCTAATATTCAAACAACATCTGTAAAATGTATTATTAAATTATGTTGGAAGAAAAAGCAGAACAATTCTATGAAACCCTATGACCCCTATTGATTTTTAGATCACAGAAGTTGAAAGGATAATTTGTGAATGTTTTAACATTTACATCTAAACAGGTACCTATGTTTATAGAATCTTTGATTATTTGTAAAAGTATTTGCTACATTATTACCATAACTCAGAAAGAAACTTGACCTTTAACAGTGGAATCTGTTTATTATAATAAAGGAGATCTTATTTTTAAAAAATAAGTTTACATTTTTCCCTGCCAGTTGCATAAATCTCCAAGGATAACATACTTTTTTCCCACTCGTAATAAATGGGAAGTGATGTCTGAATGCTTTGCAGCTTTGAAAGCAATAAATGAAATAACTAGGAAAATCCGGTATGAGCACTAAATCTAAGAAATGTAGAGTACCATAGTTCTGAACAGTGTCATCTTGACTGCTAGGATGCAACTTGGAATTTTATATACTCTCTTGATGGAGAATAATTTTTCTCTCTATATAAATACTGTATTTCATGTACACTATATATTTTGCACCTAAAACCCATCTTGCCTTCTCAGAGCATAAAGGGATAATCATTTAATATCAGACCTTAATAGGAAAGTGTTTGGATGAGGAGTAGTAAACAAAGAAACTGTAAAATGTATTCAATACACCCTAGGCCAAAACTCTGCTGAGGCAGGAGGCGACTGAGGCATCCAGTAAGTACAACACAATCACAAGAGATAAGTTTTCATCACAGGGAATTCCCAGGTCTGCAACACTGGTGTGATCATGTATAAGGGAATTTTTATCTGACCACTCTACACTCACATTTTCAATATAAAAAAATTAAGTTGGTCTATTCAGGAGGAAAAACAACCAAGTATTGATTGTGTGTGTGTGTGTGTCTTCTGTAAAGTTCTACTTAAATACTTAAAGGTCTAAACAACCATCTAATCTCAAAATTTAAGATGTTTCTACTTAAATTACTAAGACATTTAGCATATTGATAATGTTTGCACTGCTGATATAAGTATTTATTACAACTACAACAACAATAAAAAAGCAAAAAGACAAAAGCCTCTGATGCTATTATTTATCATTTTTGGATAAAATTATAATTGGGAGCAAGGGACAAAAGAAGGAAGAATACATAAATCTATGATGCATATTATGTTTCAAAAATGATTACACTTTTAAATCTAAGTCAACCATAACATACTAGATTGAAATATTTAGATGACTAGTTATGGAGGTTGATTTTTAAAAAATATGCAGTTACATCAAATACTTAGATAATTTATGTAAAAATATTTTACTCAAATTATTTACATAATTGCCTCAATTCTCAAAAAAATTATTGGCATGGACTTGGCCTACAATGTCGTATCTAATAAATTTCACATTCCATCCTAGAGCCCACATGTTGTCAGTACCGATGCCAACTGTTTTAAGATTTTTTCTCTCCATTTTTATTCTGACAATTGGACCAAAATGAGAGTTATAACGAGACTTTCTTTTTTCCAGATTTTCTCTTAATCAAATCAGTCTTACTGTTTTACTTTTAAGTTCTCTCTTTTGCCTTTCTCCCCTCAAATCCCAAGCACTTTAGCCTTAGCCACCTGAGGCAGGTAGTATATATCACTATGTCAATTCGAGAAATGTAAAATTAGTTCAGTGATGAAGTGAAAGAACCATTAAAATGTAGCAAACTTCTTCTCTATTTTTCAGTCAAAGCCTAACTTAAAACTGCATCAGCCAGGGTTTCTATGACACTCTAACAACTAGACATGAGTTTATATTTTTCACTTACATATTATATATTTTGATACATTATGTTGCTGCTAATAATTACGACTGATCTACACTCAACCTGCCCTTCAGCGATTTATTGAATTGCATTTCAACAGTGACTCATAGTTCATACAAAAATGTACATGTGTATTAACAAGTTTTAGAAATCCAAGAAGGAAGACACAGATGTTTAAAAGTTGTGGATAAATAAATGAAAGGGAAACACAGAAATACTAATGATGACATTTTCAAAATTATTATTTTTAGTAGGAAATAACTTGTACCAATGCTCAGTATAGATAAGATAAAAAACATTTTTTATAAAAAATGTTTATAAGCTGGGTGCAGTAGCTCACGCCTGTAATCCCAGCACTTTGGGAGGCTGAAGTGGGTGGATCTCTTGAGCCCTGGAGTTAGAGACCAGCCTGAGCAACATAGCAAAACCCCTGCCTCTACAAAAGAAAAAAAAAATTAACTGGGCATGGTGGCATATGCCTGTATTCCCAACTACTGGGGAGGCTGAGTCAGGAGGATTACTTGAGCTAGGAGCTGGAGGTTGCAGTGAGCCATGTTCACACCACTGCATTCCAGCCCAGACAACAGAGCAGGACTCAGTAACAAAACAAAACAAAACAAAACAAAACAGGAAGAGGTTTCCATAAAAATTAATAAACCATTAAGAATTCAAATCAAACATGATATTGTCATTATTTGTCAAACTGAAGAAAAACAATCTCTCTTACAACTTTTAGTTACTTGAGGGACATTTTCTACAGCAAACAACGTTGTTAAATGTTGAAACAATTGCCAAATGCAAAGCAATGAGGTGCAAGCAAAAGCCACTTCTAACTCCATATATATACAAGTAGAGAGAACCCACACACTGCACAAAGTGGCAGTTAAGCACAGAATTCTGTTTCTGTCCCAAATAACTAAGAAAAGCTATTTTTAAGTTATTTACCTGTGCAGAATTGAATACCAGTGTGAAGTTTGGGGTAAAGTCTGCATATACTTTAAAATTATTTTAGAGTGTGAATTAAAACTTTTTAAACATCCTTTCTCTCCCTTCTGGTTACAAAACTGAGAAAGTCGAATTGTGATCATGGACTGATTAGGAAGATTGCTCTCCGGCAGAGATTGTGCATAGAACTTAGAAAACTGTGTGTATATATATATTGCTTGAAGTCACAAGAATGCCTTCCTCTTCCTGCATTCACAGGAAATATCCCATAATAAGGCCGTCCACCCATAGTAAGCAACTTGTATTGGGATTTGTTCTCTGGTAACTGTGTTTATGAGTGGAGTTTGCTAGCAACCCTGCAGAGGAAGAGAGATGGCTAACAGGATAGATCCCCTGAATGATAGCACTTTTCGTTTCTTAACTAGAGAGCTTGTCCTGCCACTCCTTTGCCCGCAAACAGGAACACTTCCCAGGGAAATGCGGACATTTGTGCAGCCTCCATTGTATTCAAACTGTCTCAACATCAGCTTTAAGTTTTAAAATACAGACATATGAATTTAGATGTGCACGCAAAATTGATGGTCTCCCCTATAATATCATCCAGGACCATTTGAAAGTTCCAATATGTAGTATTAACAGCCTTGAAAATTAAGATACAGTAGCAGGTAGAAATAGGCAAAAAAAAACCTCAGCAGCCACACAACTCCTAGTAACACATTTAGATGTAGTATGCCTTTGCTTGGTTTACCATCCACTGATGAAAAGGGCTGCAAAAATTGATCTCTCAAGGCTGCAGTAAGGTCATAGAAATTGATAACCCTTACAAGCAATTCTTATGTGAGTCTGTCTGTGTCTTGCAGATAGTGCACTTTGTAAATTAATCCTCCAAAGGCAAATATATTGTAAGTAGCTTGTTATCTCTAAAATACTAAATTGAAGAATACATGGGATTATATTGACAGAAATTACATTTTCTGTAATGGGGTTTAATATATCTGAAATCTCTCCCAAAGGCTCCCAGGCTCTCTAACAGAGAAGGGTCTGTTAATGTAGGTGCAATAGACATCAAGAACAAATTTATTCACCAAAATGGATTACGCCATGTAATCAGAGATTCTGTAATATTAATCTTTGACACTTATTGAATAGAAAGAAATACTTCTGTCTGCAAACTGGCATTCCTAGTTCTCCCCTTCCCCAGCCCAGGCTTTGGGCCTTTTCTGGATTTTACTTCAAAGAGGATAAGGTTTCCCCATCATAAACACTAATCTAAAAACATTAGGACAATTAATTAGATACACTTACTTTTAGAGGATATTGGATTTCCATACCCTTCAAATATGACACTAGCCCTGGGTGATTATATGAAACCTGGCTTTCAGCACATTCACAAAGGGTAATAAATCATACTTTCTCAAAGCCTCATTGCCACACTGCTGTACATTGAGTCAGAATATTGTTGGCTGGCACTTGGTACATAATCTCAGCTTCGCCCCAAATCAGGAATTTACACTTTATTTAGAAACAGTATTGCACAGCCCTGAAATGCCTCAGGTTTGGAATAGCCTCAAAGAGAAACATAAATAATTTCTTCCTTTCAGTATTCGGGAGATAAGAGCAAAGGAGAGACTATCCTTGAATGCATAGCCCTAACAAAATCTAACTGAATTTAGTTATTCAATGAATTTAAACCTGACTGATATGTGATGGTGGATTTTCTTGTTTTGTAGAAAATAGGATGATACTACTCTATCGATTACCCTGAAGGGGGGAAAAGAAGCCATAGAGAGAGATACATTGACAGAGCCATCGTGAATGTGAATTACACACATACTTATACTATGCATAAAATTGTCAACTTATAAAGGAGGTAGAAGACAATACAATGTTTTATTTCCCATACTAGCAAATGTTCTCACAAATCAGTCAATAGTTTCTTTTCACTTTTGAATCAACAAGCCACCAGGGAGAGCAGTGGCAACTGGGTGTGTCTTCTTTTTTTTTTTTTTTTTTTTTGAGACGGAGTCTTGCTCTGTCTCCCAGGCGGGAGTGCAATGGCGCGATCTCGGCTCACTGCAAGCTCCGCCTCCCGGGTTCATGCCATTCTCCTGCCTCAGCCTCCCGAGTAGCTGGGACTACAGGCGCCTGCCAACACGTCCGGCTAATTTTTTGTATTTTCAGTAGAGATGGGGTTTCACTGTGTTAGCCAGGATGGTCTCGATCTCCTGACCTCGTGATCCGCCCGCCTCGGCCTCCCAAAGTGCTGGGATTACAGGCTTGAGCCACCGCGCCCGGCCAGGGTGTGTCTTCTTAATGCAAAACATGAGGTGCAGGTTGCCAGAGGGGGAAACAGATTGTGTGTAAACACAAAGCCAAATTACTTACCAATTGTTCACTTGAAGGATGGTGAGTCCCGTGTCTTGTGCCAACTGCTTTTTCTGTTCTTCAGAAGGGTAAGGGTGCTGAAAGAGAATAAAAAAGATATGCGTGCATCAGGCAATATTTAGGCCATTTTGTCAATAGCCTAAGTGTCTCATGAAGTCTATAATTAAAGGTAAAAATGCTGAGGTGTGTCACTCTTATTAATGGAATACTACATCATCTAATTAATGGCAGTAAAAGACAAGCCAATTACAAAGATTAGTGAAGTGTATAAATAGCTACTTAGGATACTTGCAGAACCTTGATACTGAGTTTATCCTTTAACAGCTTTATTTGTTGCAAACACAGAAAGTTTAGTATGATCTTCACTGTATTTTATAGGATTAAAATAAGGACAAGCCATTTGTTACCATCTAAAAGTATACTGCCCTAACTTAATATATTCATTGAACCATAGATTTCTAAAGCTGACCCATTTGGACCAACAATCTCAGCTGAGGTTCCCATAGTGATGTTCTCCCTCTAAAACACCATATTGCCAGATGCAAATATCAAATCTAAAGTGGGTGCTATTAAACACACACACACACACACACACACACACACACACAATTCATTTTCAGTCTTCAGCAAAAAAACCAAAATTCACCAATGTTGGTTTCCAAATCTGAATGTCAACACATGCTGAGATTCTGAACACAGGCCAATATAAGGTCAAAGACCAGCATATTTTGCATGCTAAGAACAAGCCCAGCTATGTTCCTCAAGAGTCAGAGTAGATAAAAGTATTACAGGATTAGATAATAAAGTGAAATTCATACCTTCCTGTAAGAACGTTTGGAATTCTACTGAAATTAGTTTTGGCACAAATGCTTTCTGTTCACTAATCAAATACATCTAAATTTGAAATACATATTTCTAAAGCTTAGGGGAGGAGCTGAGGATATGGTTTCCATCTATAGAGACATTAGCTTGCTTGAAACACTGCATCTCAATAAATTATCCCAAGATAAAATTCTTCTGAGAGTCAACCCTCTATTCTATTATGAATGGAAAAGTGCACCCCCAACCCTTAATTTAACTATCTGTGCCATGGAAACTAAATTCTGGGCTATTGAATGCTAATTAACATAGCTTTTAATTTAATTAATAATGTCTGATTAGATGCTAAACAGGCTTGTTAATGACCACTCCAGTACTCTTATATGTAAGTTTAAATATGCTCTATATCTATACACAGGGGATTTGTTTGTAAACAGCAGAGAGATCACAATTTTTCCCATAAGCATTGTCTATGATTGTCACTTAATCAATAAATACACAATTAGAATAAGGCTTTGCTTTCATGGAATATAGTGCCTTTCTCTAAAGAGCTCCAAGTATATTACAGACAGGATGGTAATTAATCCCCATTATATCCCTTTGAGTGACATAAATGGAATCTATCATCCCTTCTGTTTTACAGGTGAGGAAACTGGCCAGGAGAAGAGATGGCCAGAGGCAGACATAAGTCAGTGATATTTCCTGCTTCCCTTCCAGTGCCTAAGCCTCACCACGACCAAAGGATGTAGCAGATGCCTTTCATAATCCCCATTCATGTCCCCTGTGAAATAACCTTCAGACTGGTTACCATGGCCTGCAAGGCCTGCCACCATCCAGCCCTGCTCACCTCTCAGATTTTGACACCTTCTTCTCACCCGCTTCCTACCCCTATACCCAGCCACACCATCCTTCTTTCTGTTTTCCTAACACCACCAGCTTTTCCCATCACTCAGATTCTTACTCCAATGTCACTTTTAGCTCTTAGCTCAAATGTTCAGCTTTACCCTCCCCACCTCCCAGCACCCCGCCTTATCACGCTCACATTCATCTTTTTCTTATTTCCCTAATAGCAACCATCACTCTCTGAAGCACCTGTTTTAATTATTTATTTCCTTGTTGGTGTGTCTTTTCCCACTCACCTACCAATGCTACTAAACCCCTTGCCTTGCTTTCTGTCTACCCTCAAAGCCCCGACTGGGACATAACAGAAAATCCCTAAATATTTGTGGAACAAAGGAATGGCTGTACCATGCCGTGACAGACACTCTCCACTCAGATGCAACATCAAAATGTATAATAAAGCAGAAACAATCCAATTTAAGATCCATGACACTACTTTCTTTGCTTCATTCACAAAAGTGATGTCGACCCACTTTCTTCAAAGAAAAGTATATAAACCTTATAATAGGCTAAGATCATAAGTGACATGGGTGCTACTCAACAGAATGCCAGCCATTGCAGCCAGAGTCTCATGACTGGCTACTGAGCTCAAAGCAATCCATTACCCTAAGGGTCAAAACATAACTCCCACTGTATAAAGGTTTGGCACACAATATAAACCAAATGAATTTCTTATCCCATGGATAGAATGCTGAATTATAGCTTGATATACAGTAGTTCCATGTCTATACTAGTTGAAGAATTGTACATAATATAGGTGACTCTATTAGATTGTATAAATGATGCTGCCACTCATTAACTATGGGACTTTGAACAACAGACAACTTTTCTTATCCTCAATTTTGTCATCCAGAGTTCTAAGATCCATTGAGGTTAAAGATTACCTAGGCTAGCAGTTCTTACAGTATTGCAGTGCTAGAAGACAAGCTCAATTTTGAAATATGCAAATATTAGCATCCCACCACTGGCACTATGTGCCATATAAAGTTGTACACTGAAGTACACAAGCAACTTCCAATCTATAACATTTCCTGTAAAATTATTTGCTGACAGTTGTCCAGGTCTTACAGAAATCACTTGCAGTGATTTCTAATAGAATTAATAAATATGTCAACAGTCCTTCTTTAGTATAGTCAGATGGCAAAACCTTTTGCCCTGTCTTATTAGTTATGTCTTAATATTATGACCAGAACTGGATAAAAATTATTATTTATGCCATTTATCTTTAGTTACTTTGAAAATTGAAAATTGTCACAGTAATTTATTTTTCTGTATTTTCAAGAGTACTTTTGCATGCCTGTTTGTGAGCAAGTTTTACAAACATTCTTACAAAGCAAATGGAATTCACATTTTATTTATGCAAGTGGTGTCAGAAAAATTCTTTTTGAATTATTACCACTACCTGGATTACTAGAGCTTCAAAGGGTAGTAATATGGCTCTCAAAATTTCAGTGCAAATTTCGGTTGTTTCTTCACATCATGTAGTTTCAATTTCATAATTTAAATATCATAAAATTAGAAAGTTCTACCCTTTATTTCCTCTGTCACTTTTCATGTGATCTGATTTTAAGTAATTGGAACAAACTGTGTCTAATTTCATGCAGCATAATTGCTAGGCAGCCTCAAGCTATGGAGGCTCAGCACTCTCTCCATTAAGAAATTTTCAGTTGTTCGGGATATATATATATATATATATATATATATATATATATATATATATTTTTTTTTTTTTTTTAATACAAATGAATGAGCCTGGACAAATTAAATGTCACAATAAGCTGGCCATTGTTAAGTGGAGAAAAAGGTATCAATAACATTCCTAAACCCTTGTCTATGGTAGGTCAACTGAATGTATTTCTTTTTCTCATCGTTCTTGGCCTTAGTGTCCCACAAACTTTCAATTCCCTGAAAAAAGTCTATAATTGCTAGACTCACATGAAAGCCGTGACTTCATGTAGCTAATCCTTAGCCAGCCAAAAATTCACAAAGAAGTAGGCTTTTAAACTGAAACCCAATAGGTTTCAATATCTTAAATCCTATGCATCTTTACTAAATAAGCTTTTTGTGGACAGTACGAGTTATTCTTTTGTAGACTTAAAAAAAAATGACTTGACAAAAACCCAGCATGCCACAGACACAGCTGCTGAAAAACACATTCAAAGCCCTGTTGCCTTCTGCCTACAGGGCTAGTGAGGCCATGCAACGGGCAAAGGCAGACGTCATTTTGCAAAAGAGATAAAGAGTAATCTCCGAGAAGTGCCATTTTTAGGGAGAAAATGGGAAATTCATTCCAAACCTTTGCAACTAAAGGCCTATGTCACTCTTTGCCATCCTCCTTTGCAACACCTTTGTAACACCTTTGCTGTTACTGCATCTCAAGGACACAGTTTAAGAAAGATCAGTAGGCTCTTGTGAAGGAAAGATGGATGGCACTTCCCAGATATACCAATCAACCTAATCACTTCGGGATATCAAAGCAAATTTGACCACAGTCCCATAGACAGTGAGGGAGACCTCGCCTTTGTTGTGTACATTAGCCTCATGCTATTATCTCTTAAAAGCTTAATTATTTGCAAACAATTGATCAAGATGGGAATTTGAGAAAGGATATGCAAGGGCCACTGGGAGAACTGCAACACATTAAGAGAGCAAACAAAATTACCTTTAGATCTTACAATAAGAATTAACGATTGAGAGGGGAGAGCTAGGGAATGCAGTAGCTGCAAGGGTTCTTTCTCGAGTGTTTCCCATTTGATCTGCATTAACACCTCAGGAATGAGTGAAAGCCATAAAACAGTGATTATGTACGGGTAAAGCTGGCCCCTCCCTTCCAGCATTAAACCTGCACATGTGTATTAGGCTGGTTTGGCTACAGAGAGAAGAGATGCTGGCCCCAAAGGGAAACTAAGTGGCTTGTGGGCAGTGGAACCCCAGCTAAAGGGAATAACTCATGAAATGATCATCCTTATTTCTTTTTTTTTTTTCTTTTTTTTTTTTTTATTATACTTTAGGGTTTTAGGGTACATGTGCACAATGTGCAGGTTTGTTACATATGTATCCATGTGCCATGTTGATTTCCTGCACCCATTAACTCGTCATTTAGCATTAGGTGTATCTCCTAATGCTGTCCCTCCCCCCTCCCCCCACCCCACAACAGTCCCCGGAGCGTGATGTTCCCCTTCCTGATCATCCTTATTTCAATAGTCAACACCTTGACTTCTCCTTTCTAGTATAAATCTCTACCTGAAATATAAACCGCTTGCCACTCTTCATGTATTTCTGGATCTTGCAGTGACTTCCAATAATGAACGACTATAGAGTGATTGCTTAATGACCCCATCAAAGAATAAAATGATCCTTAGGGTAGGATCCTGTATAAAAGAAATAGTTAAAGGATGTCTGAGAAAAATCTAAAAATAGCTTATGTAAAAGTTAAGTCTGAGCTGTCATTTTACCAGCCGCAAAGAATAGAAAGTGACAGAAAATGGTGACTTTCTCAAGAAAGTTATGTCTGCACAATTCCAGTGTTATTTCTTGAGACTGGGATGGGAGGGGGGTTTTAAGTTGGTTATCTGGTATTTACAAGTTTACAATACATTGAGAGAAAGTGTGTTTATTGAAACAATCAAGCAGGCTATTTCAGATGAGCATCAATGGGGAAGAGACAGGCTCTGTAGAATGCAGTTAGAAAATATCCAGCTTTACATCTTAACAATATCTTTGACCAAATGTACTTCTTTCATCAAAATTTCCACTCTTGGCTACAAATGTGGATGCCAAGAGAGCGATGAAGTTTATCTTATCTACCCTGGTAACCAAGTTTCAATAACATCCCCTCCCTCACCACCTTGGCCACTCTAATAGCACATTGTAATGGCAGCAGAAAATTTGAAAATAATCCTGTACAGAGCTTGCTGGTGAGATAATGGAAGGCTACACTGCCCCTTCTCAAGCCTCAGATTAGTAATTTCTTGTGACACAGAACTGCCTCTATACCGAAACTGCAAAATGGCTATAACAAAGCAATAGAGGTAGAAGCAATTTTCAAGCAAAATGTTACATGCTATACTTTAAAAGGTATGGGAATAGGCACTGGAGGAGCTGATCTAACAGGAGGAATTATGGCAACTGTCCAATATAAGCCTTATCAAGGCAATGTTCTGTTGCTTGGCTGAATACGTTGGAAGAACAATTTCGGAACTTCTTTTATCCTTTTTCCTCCAGCCCTTTGCCTCCTCCACAGCTAAGTTTAATGCATTAATATAAGTTGACCTTGAACTAAACTCTGGTATGTGATGGAGAGATACTCCCTTTAAAGAAAAAAAAAAAAATCTACCATATGGTTTTTAACTATTAGATCTCTGTGCTCTTTTAAAACTTCTACTGAGATTTTGTCACTAAGGGAATACTGTGGATCTAAATGAAAATAATCAGCTATATATTTGACCTCTAAGAGACTAAGCAGAAACTTGTTAACCAAATATATTTATATTTGTTTAACGTAATAGTTTTTTGCCTATAAAAACTTCTCCCACTTTAAATAAACTTGCAGCCATTTTCCCCTTCTGCATTGACTGTGAATAGCTTACACTGTGACAATTACATTGATCTAGGATACTTTTTTCCTTTAAAAAAATCCATAATGCTTCCCTATTGTCTTTCAGCTTTATGAATTAGTTTTACTGTTTCAGTGAATGCTTTTTTGTCTTCTGACTGCACATTATCAAAGAGACACTTTGTGCCTCCTATTTGCATTACAAAAGCAGTGCACCGCGCAGTTGCAGAACATAGCCTGAATGCATAGTAGTTGAGTCCTGCATCCCCTCGCATGCTGGAATCAAAAGAAGGGTGGTGCTGGGACTGGCTAAGAAGCCAGAAATGTTTGGAGCATCATCAGTAGAGTCATAGGATTTCCACCAGCTTTCTTAATTCTCCACCAACACTCCTAGATTGCCTAGTTGCTCAGACTAAATGAGCTCCATGTTTTGTTCAGTGTTTGTTTTTTCTGGGGCCCAGTCGAGTCATACTGCAGACAATCTCTCTGATTTCTGTATATCCAACAGCAGTCAAAAGAAGTTGCCAGTGGAGGTGTCAGGTAGGAATCTATAAACGTAACCTTAGCACATGAAAATGACATATGTGTGGAAGGAAAAGCAGAACGTTGGATAATGTTTCATAAAAATCTTTGTTTTTTGTACTAATGAGACTATATCTATAATACACAGTAGTAAAAACATTGTTTTATAGCCAATGATAAGAGGCCAATACTAAAATGCCCTGCCTGCCTCACTTATCTGATCTTTTAATTTCTTCTAAATATCAGTTAAATAGAAAATGAAAAAACTAAATAAAGAAGACAGATACTTATATTAAGAAACTGCATAATCCTTTGTATTTGGAATTTTTTTTAAGTTGCTTACAAATTTATAAAATAACAATGTTTTAGACATATTCTTCATTAGCTACACATATGTTACAGAAATATTTTAAAGTATATACATTTAAGACATACAGTTTAGACTCCAAATTAGTGATTACTTATATCCTCTTCCTAAATGGATTAACATTCATGAAGGATGCTAAAATTATGTTGAACAGCTATTAATGAATCCTCTGAATATTGATTCTCTCAGTAGAAGACCATGCTTATAAGAGGAAATACAAAAATGGCCATTAAGAAAAACAGGGCTGGGCGCAGTTGCTCACACCTATAATCCCAGCACTTCGGGAGGCCAAGGTGGGTGGATCACTTGAGGTCAGGACTTGGCCAACATGAGGAAATCCCATCTCTACTAAAAGTACAAAAATTAGCTGGGCATGATGGCAGGCGCCTGTAATCCCATCTACTCGGGAGGCTGAGGCAGGAAAATCACTTGAACCCGGGAGGTGAAGGTTGCAATGACCCAAGATCACACCACTGCACTCCAGCCTGTGCAACAGACATCTCAAGAAAAACAAAAAACAAAACAAAAACAGGACAGGAGGCCCATGGGAGTAGATAAGGGAGAAAACTCATGCTTCACTTTGAAGTGTCATTTTTGAATCATTTTAAATAATAGCTCATTTGAACTCATCATTTGTCAGTACAACAAATGCATTGCAGGCATTATTTCATGTACTCTTGGTGAACCCCCTGAGTAAGGGCTGTGCTTAGCTCCTTTTCACAGATGAAGAAGCTGAGTGTTGGCCAGGTCAAAAACATGTCAACAGCTCACAGCTACTTAGTGCTGGTGCCAGGTCTGTCCTGCTCTGAGTTTCTCCACTTGGCTACACTCCCACTGCCGTTTGTTTCTCATTTCTCCATTCCCTTTTTTAACCAAAAATATGTTATAAGGGAGCATGAACCATGTTATTAATCATGGTGGACAGAGAGGAAAGAGTTGCCATTTCCCTGCTCCTCCACTCATACCTGAATATCCACTGCTTCTGCCTGGGAGGCAGGCAGAAGGGGAGGGGAGGGGGCTGTCAGGGAAAGTTAGTTCATCAGAACCTTGGCCCATGTTCTCCTTCCAGCATCCAGCCAAAAGAACTTTATTAATAGTAGCTTAGCAGTATTAATAAGAGAGGAAGAAGTAGTAATCGTAACATATATCAGGAAGTGAGAATGTGCCAGGCGCTGTTCCAAATGCTTCACTTGTATGACTCCTCACAAAAGCCTTCTGAGGTAGTTAACAGCCGCTAGACCCATTTGATAGATGAGGAAACTTGAGCACAGAAAGGACAAAAGACGTTCTCAAGTTGACACAGCTGGTAAGTAGTAGAGCTGGAATTTGAAACTTGGTAGTAACATACAAGTTGGGAAAATTCACTTCCAAACAATTTTGTCTTTTATATAATAGATGAAGAAATCCCACTGACTCCTGGTGAGTTAATCACGAATATATATGATGATTATTACTTGTTATATGAAAAAAACTATTATCTTGATGTATATGTGTGTACCTTTTATTTCTACAACTCAGTTCTGCTAATGGAAGGAATAGTCAATCTTGCTGTAAGTCAGAAAACTCAGTGGAAACTCACATGCTCATCACTTTATTAATGCTTGTAGCATTGCTTATAAATACAGGAGTGATAGTAGATTATATACAAGAGCACTTTTGGCCAGGCGCAGTGGCCCACGCCTGTAATACCAGCACTTTGGGAGGCCGAGGCAGGCGGATCATGAGGTCAGGAGATCGAGACCATCCTGGCTAACACAGTGAAACCCTGTCTCTACTAAAAATACAAAAATTAGCCAGCTGTGGTGGCACGCGCCTGTAGTCCCAGCTACTTGGGAGGCTGAGGCAGAAGAATCACTTGAACCCAGGAGGCGCAGGTTGCAGTGAGCCGAGATCACGCCACTGTACTCCAGCCTGGTTGACAGAGCGAGACACCGTCAAAAAAAAAAAAAAAAAAAAAAGAACTCTTTTAAGGATCATAGAATCAAATGCCTACTATTTCCTCTAACCACACTACAATATGCCTTCAATTGTCAGCTTTGAAACAAATTGGGGTTTGAAACAAATTGGGGTGTGTGTTTCACCAATTAGTTTTGTTTATTACATGATTCTTAATCAAATATGAGTTAAATGACATTCAAAATCATTTCATTTTAGTACACTACTAATAAAAACACATGAATGCTATTCCCAGTCATGATGCAGCTACCAGTTCTGTGCCCAATAAATAGTTGTGTGAATGAATGTTATTAAAGTTAGAGATGACTAAAATCCCTCAACCTGCATTTGTGAGTAGATGACTTCAGATAGAGAATTAGCAGCTCCATTTCAACAATTATTCATCCTCACTTAGTTCAACAAATCCCAGAACAGTACTGTGCCTAGTCCAGATTTTGCTCACTTTATTTACTTGACATTTATATAATGTTTACTGTATGTCGGGCAGCGTTCTCAGTGCTTTAGGTATTTACTCATTTAATCCTTAAAACAAGTCTCTGAGATAAGTACTCTTACCTTTATTTTACAGAGGACACTGAGGCTCAGAATCTAATTTACTCGCAAGTAAAATAGAGCTGGGATTTGACTCTAAGTAGCCAATTGCACAGCCTGTGCTTTTAATTACTGTGTTATTCTGCTTTTTTTTCTTAGCATCAGTTTATAATTTCCCCCAAAGTTTCTCCCAAATTCACTCTATGTTGTTCTTGGGTTTATTTGTGACAAAATTCCCTTCCTACTCTCTAACTTGAATGTTACAAAATTCAAGTTCTGTATCTTTATTTCTAGCACAGGACAGAAGAAAGGATAAAGAAGACTGTTTCAACATGCAGGCTTTTCCCCAAGAATTTCACTTTAACATGCACAACAAAAACACAGCACACTATACTGGACCGCTTTTCTGAAAAGAAAGTTCATGACTGATTTATACAATGAACTCCAATAAAGTAAGGATCTTTTTCAAACTACGTATAGCCCATCTCTACAATTTCAGAGAGCATGTCAGCTAAAAGGAGACCTAACACCAGCCTGAAGAACACTTTTCCACTTTAAAAATCAAAGAGAAAGGATTCTGAAACCATTAAGTAGAAAGACAAGGAAGATGAAATACTACAATGCCATTTTGGAATGAGTCTGTTGACAGCAATCATTATTGCCTCTACAGATGCCCTGTCTAGCATTAAATATTCAGGAAAAATCCTTGTCTAAAGAATAAAGTATCCATAAGTTAGAAGCAAAATGGTACATTTGGCGAGGAGATATTTTTGAGGGAGAGAAAGATAGAGACAGGGAGAATGAGACGGAGAATTCGTGCTGCTTCCAATATGACTAAAGACCCCTGGAACTGGTACTCATTCTCTAGTGCTAATTTTCCCACTTAAATTACAGTGATGGTGTAGCCTCATCTCATTAGAGATCATTGTCCCCAGTAGACAGTTGTGTTTATGGGGGACTCTGGCTGCTCCACACCTGCTGATCAGGTTGCTATGTGATCAAGACTGCATACAAACAGCAGACTGGAGCTTGCTGGACTGCAACTGATGAGCCCAGGCTAATTCAGGGGTGATTATGTAGTTTACTGGACCACTAAACCTCTTTAAGCTTGTAATTACTGCCTATTTGAGTAAAGAACATTCAAAAGCAATTCACTGCATCATGCCTGCCACAGCTGGAAGCAGGCTGCCAGCAGTCTGTAGGGACATTAAAATCTACAGGGACGTGGATTGAAGCCCAGCTAACAGACACTCTCAAGCAGCACCCGCAGCCAAGTATGTGAACATTCCTGCTCACCTCTCCTGACCAAGCTTACCATTAAAGGTCAATGAAAACTATAGAATAGCCATAAAGATGACAAATAATGGAATGTAATGGTACAAACCACATTTTAATGATTTCCCCCCTTTGTAAAGCTAAAATTTAAAAAGTCTTCACAATGCCAGAGACAGAGAGAATGCACTTTAAATAATATACACTGCTGAGATGTACTGTGTGCTTGCTAAAAGTTCCACCCCAAAGATACCAGCTTGAAAACAAAATGCCCACTTTTTATGCATTATAAAAGAACTGGTATGTATAGTCGTTTTAGACATTTTCCACCCACTTAGCTGCTGTTTATAACCTTAGCTGGGAAAATATTGTTTAGCTAGTTGATTGACATTTTCTAAAATCACATGTGTAGATTTTTGCAGTTAATGAATTAAAAGGCCCCTCAGACACCTGAGTGAAATTTATTTTCAAGAGTCAGAGAAGATTTAAGAAAAAAAAATCAGCATTTATCAATGTTCTCATTTTCTTTTGCTGTCACCTTAACAACCGCAGTTCTTTTGTATAACAAAAGTGTAAAACATGCTTTGCATTGCTACGGGTATAATTATTACTTGTCTCTAAGTAACAAAAAAAGACTGGAACTTAATGAAGGGGGATTAAGTTAATTTCTTTTTTAGCTAACAGTTTCCTGTCTCTTAAAATGCACACCCTGGTGAACATAATGTTTGGGAAGACAAAATTAAGCTTTTTATTTGACTGAAATCTCCACTTTGGAATATTGATATTAAAATATTACGATGATGTTTATTCTTTAAAAGTATGTAAATTTGGTATTAAATAAAGCCACAGAAATCCTCTCTGACTACTCCATCCAAAGTCCACAGATCCCGGGGTTTATGTGTTATCTAGACATCACTCCTATTAATATTCATTAGATGGGTCTGCTTGCATTTTTATAAGCTGTGAGAGAGGCAAAAGAAACAATCAGAATTCTTTAACACACAGGCATTATCAATTCAACATATGCCAAATAGCAGAGCACCCAGATCTGAAGTTAAGATTCAAATGCAATTTACCTTTACTAAGCTAATTTTCATGAAAACTCTTTTCCCTTTATCCATTGTAGTCTAAGCTATTTAATTTTCTCTATTCTGTGTACCATGCACTTCAGTTTTTAATTTCAGAGATTATTCAGCACTATATTTTATCTTAGTTAATAATCAAACTCTTATCTTGCAATCAAACTAAAGGGAATTTCCCCTTAAGAAGAAAAAAAAATCTAAAAACTTTAAATTGTTTTAGTGATCAGATTACCTTTATCTTTATGAACCTTCTTAAGCAAACCCTTTCCAACTCCCGAAAGCATTTATTGACATGAATTCACTGTCTGTCTCCAGAGTGGATTATAGACGAGGGAAGAGTCTTAGTCAAAATTTGGGCAGATCCACCGTATTTGTTTCCCAAAGTACGCTTTCCTTGTTAACTCTAACTGGGCTGGGGGCAGGGAGGTGGGGATGCCGGCACAGATGTGGACTTATTTCTGCAGGGTTATCACAAATGTTCATGGAATATCTTAGATGAGTGGGAGAAGACTCAACCTGTCACCAACAAGACTGTGAGATAAAGTTGGCAAAAATAAAGACATTTCATCAAAGTTAACTTGAAGAATAGTTTGGGCTTTTTTTTAAGACTTTGAGAAGGGTGATCCCTTATATTTGTATATAGCTTTACATTTTCAAAGAGGTTTTATTATATTTTGCCAAGTTTGAACCTCACAATTACTGGTGAAGTTAGAACAGGTAATGTTGCCCTCATTCTATAGAAGAGAAAACAAAATTCAGAGTGGACACATGGCAAGTTATACAGGGTTACGTGGCTGGGAAGTTGCTGGCCCTAAGGCCTCCTACTTCTCTATCTAGTTGTCTTTACACTCTACTGAAGCTCAAAGTTTATCTTGTTAATGATAAAATAAAAAGCTGTAGCTTCATCTGTCAGAAACCTACTGTGAGTTAGTTGACCCAGCCACTGTTTTAATGTGTAAATGTGTACTGCCCAGGACGAAACAAAGAACTAAACTAAAACTTAAACTAAAATCAAACAAAACCATCACCTTTTAAATTAGCTGCCATTATTCCCAACGAACTTATATATATAATCTAACTGGTAATGCCAAAAAGTTTTAAATAGTGGCATTTACCCCTTCTAAAACATGCTTTGGGAAAGAAATGTCCTTACCCAGTGAGGATTGATTCGTTTGTTCCTCTTTGAAACAACTAGATATAGTTTTGCTTTATTTAATGTGTTTTTCTTTGCCATTCCACTTGTGACTTAAGGTTGCTAATCACACAAAGAAGGGGCTAGTCTTCCCCCTTCCTAAGTGAGCTCTTAAGAGAACTTAGGCCTATGTGGAGAGTCATCAGCCCGTTTAGCCCAGGAACGTGGTCATGAAGTCCATTCATGCTTCAGTGATGTGGTTACACATTTACAAATGGCAGATCTAAAGGAAAACATTTTAAAAGACTTTTTTTTTTTTTTGAGACAGAGTCTCACTCTATTACTCAGGCTGGAGCGCAGTGGCACAATCTCGGCTCACTGCAACCTCTGCCTCCCAGGTTCAAGCAATCCTCCTGCCTCAGCCTCCCAAATAGCTAGGAATACAAACATGCTCCACCATGACCGGCTAATTTTTGTATTTTGAGTAGCGACGGGGATTCACCATGTTGCACAGGCTGGTCTCAAACCCCTGACCTCGTGATCCACCCACCTTGGCCTCCCAAAGTGCTGGGATTACAGGTGTGAGCCACTGCGCCCGGCCCAAAAATTGGTTTTAAGAGGTGTAGTTCGGTGTATCAATTTAGTTAGATAACTAAAGTTAAGTCCTTAGAACCCACAGTAACTATATGACCTTGATCAACATTTCAGATCTCCAAGCCTTGCTTCCTCATTGGTAAAATGAGGATAACCACGCTGGTGGCAGTCAAATGAGACAACATGCATCAAATTGCTTAGCATAGTGTCTGGCATATATTTAGAGACTAGTAAACAGTAGCTGAATCTGAGATGACTCTTAAGGTTAGGCTAATCTATGTAAAAATACATAAAATACATACAGTTCTCAATTTGCAGGGAAGAAGATATGACTAGATAATTCTTCTAAATTTATTTTTACTGTTAAATTAGGTTTTAATGTTTTCTTGTAATTCTCTTTATTTGGACAAACTTGCTTCCAAGATCTCTGAAGGCAGGGCAGCTTCATGGGTGTGCTGCCTGTAAGTGACACAGGGACCCCCACATAGACGGGCCCCATGCTTGGCTTAATGTGCTGCTGTCACCATCTTGAATTTTTTTTTAAGAAGCCCTGCACAATTTATGAGGAGAATTTACACATTCTCCACAAATTACGCAGTGGGTTCCATTAAAAGGAAAGGAGACTATGTTTTCCCTATTAGATGTTTTATGCTTAGCTACAACTCCTCTTGAGTTTATTTGAGCTTCACAGAGGTAAATAAATAATTACTAGGTTCTTACTGAAAGAGTGTTAAAAAAAAGACACTATAAAAGCAAGATATAGAGGTGACACTGACAGTGAATATGTGCTCAGGCCTCAGACAGATGAGTAAGGACACTTCAATGACCCTCCAGTGGCCTTCAAGGGGTCACACATTGCTGTAAGTGCCTAAATCACCCTCAGGGACTGACTAAGGAACTGAGAAAATATTGTATATTATAAAGTCTATGGGGGAAAAGTAATCAATAATAATCTGGATCCTTCAAGGTGTGAGGCCCATTCTGGCTCAGTGGACTTAGGAATGTTGAGAGCCTTTGTCTTTTGGTGGTTGGAAGTCAGAAGTGGCAATTCGCCCACCTTCCTTGGCAGGGGACGAGCACCACATTTGGCAGAAAAGTGTGCTCTCGAGAAAAGGGAGCAGAGGATCTTTTGGCCTGAGCTCCAGCTAGGATAGATCAAGAGTGAGAACTCGCCCTTGCATGCCAACCAAATGCTGCTGTAATTAAAAACAAACCTTTGGAAATAAAGTATTTTGAAATTATTTCAATTCTAGCACAGTCACAATACGAGCTCATCAATAGTTATAATTAATTGATTTGATTGCAGGATTTTGGATAAAAAAACTGTCTCTTTTTTAGTTCTCTTAAACAGAATTCTACTTTTTGTTAAAGGAGAGCCAGATAAATATATATATATATGCAGACTAAAGACAGAAATACATGTCATGTCATACAGTTTCAGAAGCCTCCAGCACATTTGAATTCTGTAGCTCACATCAAACCTGCTAAGATGGCAACACCAATTTTTAAAAATGCAAAATTCCATCATTTTGATGATGCCAAATGATGAACTCGACTATTACATGCATATATTTTGTTTAATGGCTTCATTTATTTTAATAACAAAGGGAAACTAGATTTTACAGATGAAAGCTTTTTTTTTTTTCATGGTATCAAGGCAACTGGGATTTTAAAAATCTGTGATGTTAACCAATATGTGATAATGGATGCTCTCAGGGGCCCTATTTTATAACATTTTATGCAGTGGAAACCCACACTGAGTAACTACTGCCAGAGTGTTTACCCCTATTTTAAGAAGGTACAATTGGGGTGAGTGTCAGAGGGCCTCGTGATTGTTCCATGTTTTTGTTTTTTTTTTTCTCTGAAAGGATACATGTTCAGTAAAGTGTTGGCTGTGGAAATACTGCAGCAACAGAACTAACTCACTAAAGATTTATTATAAATGAGGGAGGAAAGTGCTGTTCATGTGATTTCAGGGATAAGAAAATAATTGCATAGACCTCTTTTTCCCTGTTCAAAAATCTGCCTACGGGGTTTAATGTTTTGTAGAGAATCGAAAAAATAAATCACAGCAAGTAACTTCAGTTTAATTCTTGTTGAATTTCTTCATTATACTGACTATCTATGGTGAATCAGGAAACCAGAAACTCATCAAAACTAATTCCCACAGGAACAGAAGACACTCCACCTCAGAACCTCCCTTTTAGCCACTAAAACTAGTTATAACTAGTTTCAGAAAAAAAAAGAAAGAAATACATGCAAAGGACATCTGGTCCACCCAAAATTCTGCTTAGATGATGCAAACCAAAAGGTCTGCGATGATTTTTTTTTTTTTTAAACTGAGAGCCATACCTACCAAACTCTAGTATACAACAGATGGAACTTGCCAGCCACACACAGGATGTCGAGTGATTTTACAGACACTATCTTGGCTCAAGATGGCAGCTCATGATTAATGGCTGCCGCATCCTTGGCCCTGCTGCAGTCAGGCCTGGGGTCTCATCCTGACACACAGGGCCTTCGTCCGCAGCCAATCAGCAGATGTAAGCACATAGGCCCTGTCAGGTTGACATATCATTCCTTCGACAATGTCAGCGAGTATTAATGTTCAATTATCTGTCCTAGAAATGACCCTCGCCTTTATGCATTGTGTAATCGTGTACGTGGCACTCCCAAAGACAAGGGCAGAAATGTCCGCAATACACCAGCTACCAGGGAGTTGGTTTTCCAACACTGTCATGACATTGCCTTACAGTATTGAATAGGAGACCAATTTTTAATTTGTTTTCTAATACATGTTTGAAGGACTACTGAGCCCTTTATTTATTTATTTCGCTACTTAGCTATTTTTCTGTGAGCATGTTTGCTTGTCAGTAGTCCTTCCTATTTAAACAGAGAGACTTCACATGAGTCATCTGTGACTTGATGATCACACTGAGCTAACTATTCTTTGTATATGGTGATGAGTGTTCATTATGTGTAGGGTACCGTTTTATTTCATGAAGCCAGGTGTATATCATTTACCATCAAGCCAAAATGACAACAGTAGATTCTTCTGGAGCAGTGTCAAGATCAATTCACCTTCAACTTGTGAAGCTAAAGTAGTCTGTTCAAGCCAGTCATCTCTCCTTCCCATTGCTAAAAATAAGGCTTCCAGCAGAGGAAGCTTTTCCAGAACATATCTGAGATTGTTCGCCTGTTAACATGTACAGTTGCTCAGATATTTTACAATGTTGTGTGGATTTGTCTTAATTAAATTTAAAACCCCCCTTTTCTCTCAAATAACATGGCAAGAAAAAACATTTATCTTAGCAGACAGCTGCATTTGCATGGTTTTTGTTGAACTCACATGCAAAGGTTATCAATAACAAGTTTGCAAACTTATACAACCAGTACTGAAAGATAATGTACAATAACTGCATGATAACTTCCTCCAAAACTGAGATAAAACCTTTAATGCAATCTTGAGTTCACTAACCTACATATGATAGTACAAACTTCAGTGACTCAGATTGGGGTTCAATGAATGTTCCCCGTGGTACTATTTTTTTTTTTTTTTGAGATGGAGTCTTGCTCTGTCACCCAGGCTAGAGTGCAGTGGCACGATCTTGGCTCACTGCAACCTCCGCCTCCCAGGTTCACGCCATTCTCCTGCCTCAGCCTCCCGAGTAGCTGGGACTACAGGCGCCCGCCACCACGCCCAGCTAATTTTTTTGTATTTTTAGTAGAGATGGGGTTTCACCGTGTTAGCCAGGATGGTCTTGATCTCCTGACCTCGTGATCACCCGCCTCAGCCTCCCAAAGTGCTGGGATTACAGGCATGAGCCACCGCGCCCAGCCCCGTGTTACTAATTTTTAAGGAATAGAAAATGGAATTATTTTCCTGTGGAAAACCACTAAGAATTCATCTATTGCCTTCATTTTAACATGTGAAAAACAGATTGATTATGAAATGTGCCTGTTAAAAGTCTAGCCAGTCCTTGGTCACAGTGTGGGTGTGGTATCTAGTGCTACTTCTATATGTATTCTCAACTACACTCTGAAAGTCTTTTATCTTTTTTCTTTCCTTTTTTTTTTTTTTTTTTTTTTTTTGCTTTGCCTACTGTGTTCCCAACAGCAATTTTTCCAAATGACTTCCATTCTCCTCCAGCTCCTAATCCCACTTCTTGGATATTCATCAGTTAACTCTGCCTCCAGCCTGCTAAAAGATCCAGGAGGAGAATAGCAGCCTTCTTCATTTCTAAATTTCTCTGACTTCTTCCTTATTGCTATGTTCTTACTCTGAGTCCCATCACCCTCCCCTCCACTGCCAGCTTACCCTTGATTCTTGCTTCATTAATCAGTCCCTCTCTACTTTGATCTTCAAAGGTCTCTATTGCCTAAGTAAGTAAGTAGGCTGTGCATTAACAAATTGCATGGAACATGGTAGCAATTCCAGGAAAGATAGCTGAATTCAATTCTATATGTAAACATATTCAAATATCCTTTCTCCTAAATATTAAAAAAAGAAAAGAAAAACCATGCCTTCTTGTTACCACTTCCTGAAGCTTCTGTCTAAAGTATAACCTTTAGTGTATTTCCTCAAGTGATTGCAAAAGGATCTACCTTTGCTGCCTCCACTGCGTATCATCATATGCCTCATAATACAACTTCTTCTCTTCCAAATGCCTCAAACAGCTTAAAAAGTTAGCCAGTGTGGTGGCATGTGCCTATAGTCCCAGCTACTCAGGAGGCCGAGGCAGGAGGATTGCTTGAACCTGGGAGGTGGAGGCTGCAGTGAACCAAGATTGCACTGCTGCACTCCAGGTTGGGCAACAGACTGAGACCCTGTTTCTAAAAGAAAGAAGAAGTAGATAAACAAATAAATGACAAAAGTCACTGATGATATCCTAACCCCTATATCAGGATCTTTTCCAGCCTTTCTACTTTATAAAGCTCCCAGAGTTTGGTCATTTCTGTTTTGCAACTGTACTCATTGCTTTGGTCAATAAATAATATCAAGCATCTATAGTACAGCTCTGAAGATGTAGAGAGCAAAGATTAAATCCTGACCTCTAGATAGAAAGGCACAGCATAAATAGTCACTATGATAAGCACTCCCTATCAGAGTCTCATCAAGGTGCTGTGGACCTGGTGGCAGGGGCCACTTTCCCTCTCCTGGGGAAAACAACAAATGGCTTCCCCAAGCAGTGACGATTGCACTAAGATGTGAAGGATGTGGAGGAAAGTGTCAAATAGAGAAGGGGTCATGGAAGTGATGTATCTTAGATGAGGGAACAGCATGTAAGGTGCACAGAGGACAAGACCGTGCAGCACTGATGGGGACCTGTAAGCCTTCAGCTTGGCTGCAGCATGGCATGCATGGGGAGCCTGTATGGAAATGGTGAGAGAGGCGCCAGGGCACTCGGGGCACCAGTGCCAGACCTCAAGGGGTCCTTGAATGGCACACCACGGATGTTTGTCTCATATCCTACGGGTAGTAGGGAGATATCAAAGGATTTTAAGTAGGAGGAGACTTAGCCAAGTTTTGTTTTAGAAAAACTGTGTCAAAATAAGGGATGGTTTATAAGGGACCAATGTGAGATGCAGGAAGGCTGGGGAACAAACTGAGAAAGCTGGAGACACAGAGGACTGACCTGTGGCAGTGGCAATGGAGCTAGGTGGGAAGAAGAATGGAGAAGTGTTTAGGAGGCAGAATTGATGGGACTCAGGGATGAGCAACTGCCTGTGAAGGGGGAAGGAGAGGAACCTTCCAGGATGACTCCTGGGTCTCAGCTGAGTTGGAGCTTCTGGGTCTATGGTGATGTCATGAACTGAAATGACGTTGACGGCAAGGAGAGCCAGTTTGGGAGCCATGATGGATTTAGTGTGGGGAATGGATTCTTTGACTTTCTTACCACTGTACCTTCCTTGCTTTTATTAGAATAATAAAGCATTGGAGCTGGAAGGGACCCAGAAATTAATTCATGCCACCTCTGTATTTGACAGAGACCTGTCTGTCTGTTCCTCTCTCTTTCTCTAGGTTTTTCCTCCAGACAGCCTTCAGAAATAATCATCCCCCAAATTATATCTTTGGCCTCCTCCTTTTCTCTCTTGGCACTCTCTGGATCTGTGACTCTATATACATCTCCAGTGTCTGTGGTGGTAACTGAATGAATGTTTCTATTTATGAGGTACAGATTTACCTCCAACATATCTTCTACTCATTCATTTCTTTGTACTCCTACAGCACAGCCTTCTTACCTAAACTGTTATATTTGTCTCCTGACTGTTTGCTCACTCCAGCTTTCTATAAACTGCACCAGAGATTAGATCCATGCCCTTTTCAAACATCATAGAACGTTCCAGATGTATATGGTTCCTTGTACATAGTAGGCCCTCAAAAAGCATTTGACTTTCTTGGAAAAAAACTTTTAATGACCCCATTTATATTGCAATTCAAAGATAAGGTAGATGTGGCCTAAAGTTTTGCCATGATTTATGGTGGTTAACATAACAAGCAGGTTTGAAAGTTGCTTTTTCCTGCAGTGTGGTGAGATTAAGTCATCACATCATCGAAACTATTCTAGCCATCTCTCCTCAAACCAAAAAGCATAAGGTATTCATAGATAAAGGCCCTAATGCCAGCATGATCCCTGTCTCCCCGCAACACACACACATACACACACACACACACGCACACACACACACTTGCTTTTACTGCAATACAGGTATCAGAACCACAGAGATATCTAGGGACAGCGAACGGGCTACACAGGGGCCCCCAGTTCTGGCTGACCATACAGCAGTTATGATTGCTCTGGAATAACTGAGTCAAAGGCATGACTCTGATGAGGCTATGTGGACTTCTGCCTCCATTCTCATTAGTTCTAGTCAACTGTGTATGCAGGACAATTTCAAGAACAATAACAAGTCATAATTTTAAGTGTCAGAGTATGGACGTGGTAAGCTCCAGGAAGTTGAAATTTATGGCCCTGAGTTTTGTTTCCAGTCCCAACTTCATTGTACACTAAGATGGCTGTTAGATCTTTAACCTTTTCTATCCCAGTTCCTTCATCTGTGAAATGGGGATACAATTATTAATTGTTAAGATCACATGCAAGTTGACTATTAAATAACAATTAATAATCTTTTAAAATAAAATAGGATACTTGCTTTCTGTCGTCTGACTTTTAGAAATTCAAACGTATGCTATTTCATGCAGGTATATTTGGCCTTTTTTCCCTTGCAAATTCACCCCACAGTTTTTTCGGTCTCTTTTGAACAAAGTGATGAATGCTGCTGAGTGCTCGTGGTGTCTGGTCCAATATGAACATCTTTCAGGAAGTAAGTCCTGAGCACCCGTCATTTTGGTCATTGATGATGTTTTCACTTCAAGGTGTGGGCTTGAGATTCACAGGGCTCAACGAGAGAAGTAAATGAATTGATTTGACTATATCTCTTGCCCACCACTTCTGATACTGACAAATGTACTTCAATCTTATTAAGAGGGGGTAGCTATATATATGTATATATATATATATATGTTTGACAATGGTTAAGCAATGCCTTTATTTTATTTAGCAAATTAAAATACTTGGTTTGTCATTTTAATTCTTTGTGGAAATTTGGTCTTCACTAAACTTACCATAAATTATAAATGCCTACACCCAAACAAAGAGTAGTCTACAATGCCATCAGAGGTCTGTCTCTTCGCTTCTTAATTTTGATTTCTAGCTCCCATGGCTTCCAGAAGAGAAAGCATGCAGGGGCACACACATACTGTATTTCAAATGGAGATTTTATGTAAGCTTATTTTTATAGTGATTCCAAGAGTCGCTGCTCTGCTTTTTATCTATGCAAACTGGAAATAAAGTAGGCACCCTGCCAGCTCCCTGACAGCAGGCCAGGCCCGGCCTGCCATGGGTGACTTGCACAATGACATCTAAGGGATCCAGAAAAGAACCCTGACTAATGGCTTTTGGATTCCTTATGACCTTTGATCCTCAATGACTTAGACCAAAATAAATGACCTAATTTCAAGAAACTACATCTAGCATGTGAACTCTAATGAGTGAGAGAATTTACCTGCTAAGCAATGATTAATAGGTATGCACTACTTATAATTCCTTAGATCTTAGCCACACTGGAGGAAATATACTTTTCAGATACTCACTTTTGAAAGCAAATTCACCTTCCTTCCAGGATGCTGGAAAATTTGAGAGTGACAATGCCCATGGCAGATAAAGTACACAAGGCAGTGGGAATACAAAAGGATCTCCTGGAGCAGACATAAAGTTGGCAAGAAGTGTGAGGCACAAACGCAATTCTCCCTCAAACATATGTGTTGTTTCTGCAGTGAGTGATTCTGTTACTTTCTTACTGACAAAGGCTACCTGATCTGCAGAGCCTCTGCAGGAGTCTGGGGGCTAGCATGCCACACACACTGCCCTCACTCCATGATAACTTCCGTTGCTGCATGTTGTCACCAGAGCACTGAAGCTATGAAGATGTTTCCTTGTGGTGGAGGTGAACCACAACATTCTGTATCATGGGACCTTCAGGGCTACCCCTCCACCCACCCCAAACACACAAGTGTACTGTCAACAAGCCCAGAAGAAACAGTCTGTCTTTCTGCAGAGCCCTGGGTCTATCAGAAGCTTTCAGAGTACTTGAGGGATCCAATGAAAGTGCTTTGATATTCAAAAGGAACTTCTTATATGCTGAAAAAGCATTGAAAGTTTGCAGAGAAAAAATAAAACATTTTGTCAAACTAATACGATAAAAACAATGGGGTAAGCTTCAAAATCAGGGGGGCAAAATCAAAGTATAAAAATCAAAGATAGAGAAAAACAATCATCTTTCCATTTAAAATCTGTCATCTTGCTTGTGTACCTTAGATCATTTCTATGCAAGCTGCAGTCTGTGGACCAGCAGCACCAGCAGCACTAGCAGCTTGCTGGAAATGCAGAATCTCAGGCCCCAACGCTCTCAATCAGAATCTACATTTTTAAAAAGATCCAGATAATTTAAATGCCATAGCTTAAAGAGCACTGTTTTTGTTTGTTTGTTTGTTGTTTTTTGTTTGTTTGTTTTTGAGACAAGGTCTCACTCTGCCACCCAGGATGGAGTGCAGGGGAGTGATCTTGGCTCACTGCAACCTCCACCTCCCGGGCTCAAGAGATCTTCCTGACTTAGCCTCTTGAGTAGCTGGGACTACAAGGGTGCCCCACCACACCAGGCTAAGTTTCGTATTTTTGTAAAGACAGGGTTTCACCATGTTGCCCATTGAATTCCTGGTCTTGAATTCCTGGGCTCAAGCAATCTGCCTGCCCTGGTCTCCCAAAGTGCTAGGATTACAGTCGTGAACAACTGTGCTCAGCCAAGGAGCACTGTTTTTAAAGAAGCAAAAGAATTTTCAATTCTGTAGTAATTTTCATTTTCTAGTTTTTCAGGTGATAGACTTTCACTTTTTTAAAGTTACTCGTTATACTTCAGTTAAAACTCCAAATGTGTTCATTGTTAAATCACATGATAAATTCGACAAATTCGGAGAAATGTTGTAAATATTTTCATGAAATATTTGTGTAAAGTATTTGTGTGAAAAAAAAAATTTAAAGCCTTCTATTTAGAACCTAAATAATCACTGTACTTCTTTTCATCGTACCAACTTAGCAATGTTTCCAATGATATGACTTTAATAAATTTTTTAAATTTTATTTATTTATTCATTTTGAGACAGGGTTCCATTCTGTCGCCCAGGCTGGAGTGCAGTGGTGCAATCTTGGCTCACTGCAGCCTCAAACACCGGGGCTCAAGTGATCCTCCCACCTCCTCCCAAGTAGCTGGGACTACAGGCATTAGCCACCACACCTGGCTAATTTTTTAACTTTTTGTAGAGATGGGGTTTCACCATATTGTCCAGGCTGGTCTTGAACTCCTGGGCTTAAGCAGTCTTCCTTCCTCAGCCTCCCAAAGTGCTGGGACTATAGGCAACAGCCACTGCTCCCAGCCACAATATCACCTTTACATACTGATTTTCAAAACCCAGAGCCAGGCTGGACCATGCCTGCTTTGTCATGAGCAAGGAAGGTAGTTGAGCAATTATTGTCTAAGTTCAGACAGCACAAGAAGGTAAACAGGACACTGCAAGCCAGCAAAACTCTTTTTCTCTCCAACAAAAGGCATCTTCTCCTCCAATGACCAGGATAATAACTTCAGCCTCATTTTATTTCAATCATAAGAGCAAATTTTGGTCTCTGACACACAAGTACATTTGGCCTTGCTTCTTTCCTTGCCTTCCTATCTCTGGTAGTCAACAAATCAACATTTTGACTGTATTTAAATTATTTATCTTGAAATTGGTAATGAATTTTTAGAAATGGGAACAATGGGTGGAAAACCTAACATTCTGAGGGCCTACCAAATAAGGTCTGCCTTCTCATTTTCAGAGGCTAACACCTACCACTTAGGACATCAGAATAGCCCCACAATTCCACACGCTACGACAGTCGACCTACGTGACATGTTACCCATTTGAGTTCAAATGTAAAATACAGCATTTGTAGCCCTGGTGATTAACTGAATTATAATGCCACATTTGAATGCTACTTTACAGATTTTTTCCAAAGGCTCTGAGCATCTACTCCTTAATTAAATTTAATTTGGTTTCCACATAGAGTGCTATTGAGCATATTCACTTCAACATACACGTCAGCTCAAAATACATCATCTTCACCTTCCAACTACAGCGTTATGAAGATGTTTCCTTGTGGGAACATTCAAAACTGATTTATGGTGCTATTGCAACAACTAAGCAACTAATCTTCCAGTATAAATGTAACACATAAGAACAACCTAACTGAAACATATAAATTCAACATATACTTAAAAATATTATTGTCTGTAATTTAATATAGGAGAATGTTTCTAAGCCTACAACCTTGCATGCAGAAGCAGTTTTTCAAGCATTAATACTTAAATGGGTCATAGACACCACATCTGTCATTCTGTCCTGAAGTCTATGAGGCAAAACCAAGACTATGCTGGCCTATTGATTTTTCTAGCATTTGCTTTAATTTACTTAACCACTGAGAAATCCATCAGTACATAAAGGGCAACTGTCCATTACTGCCTCATTTGCAGACATTCTTTCTCCTCGTTTTTGGTAAATATTTCCCTTAAATTGCTATGTGTTTACAGTGTAAAAACGAATTAGGAAAGTGCTCACACCTGTTTCTGTTCGGTAACTGCTGCACTGAGGTATATGTAACGTGCTTAAAGATAGAATAAATATCTAGACATTATTACATCTGTGTGCAAAGGGTGGTAAATTAGATCCTAATTACATTAACAGGGATTCTGCCTCCCAGCTTAAATTTTACATGAGCACTCTGCAAAAATCCAAAAGCTCTGCTGTGGTTTCTTTATGAGCTGGTGATTATAGCTACTTCCTATGCGGTCACTAAATATTCTGTTTACAAATAAATGAAGAAGCTTTGAGCCGACTTGCCAGAGTAATAATCTATTTTTTTCCTCCTCCTCCCTCTTCCCAACAAACCCTCGCCACATATGCATGGCAACAGTCAGAAGCCCTGGCTTCATCTAATTACTCCGTCACATAATTTCACAAATTGCCTTGTCACTGGGGAGCCAAGTGCAAAACATGCTCACAGTGGGATTTCAGGCAGCAGCTTTCATTTACTACTCATTCCTTGTTCAATTAAACACGAAAACACCAGTTGTGTGAAAGAAGTCAAAAAGAATGCCTGCCAATGAGCCAGACACGTATATCTCCTATTTACCATTTCATCAAACACATGGTTGGCAACAGGCATCTCCAACAGGAGGATCCCCTCGCCTGGCCCACTGTTGTCTCAATGGAGCTGCCACAATAGAACCATAACCAAATGGCTAAGAGCAAAGGGGCTTCTCTAAAATGTAAACTTCTTCATCTATCAATAGGAAACATGGGCACGTAGTAACAGATTTTATATTCTCAAGCCCCTCCATTCTTTACCCTTTCTGCTCTATGACATGCCTGCCATGATCCTCACATAAGAACCTGTATTTGTATTAGATGAATGATGCTAAGCCCTTTGAAGGTACAAACAGCATGCCATATTTCTGTTCTGGCTAGAAAGAAGGAACCAAATTCCACTAATCTTTAAAACTTCTCCAACTGAAAGATCATCAATCAAGTTCGTACAGTATTAGGCGTTTTCCTTTTAAGTATTAATGCCTTGCATGTTTCTGAAACACATCAAGATAAATGCTCACCCATCGCATTACGGATGTGGGTGGAAGAAAAATATTGTACGATGGGTGACATTACTAGAGGGAGTGAACCTGAGGTTACACTCCTGGAAGCTGACATTTTTATATCAACAACTAAACACAGCCACTGGTAATTAAAGGTATTGCTTTGTAGCTCAGGAGCCAGCGGGGTCAGGTACCATTTTACATCACAAGCCAGTCCTTTCTGCATGTAGATTTGCCAGCATTATCTGCACAGGGAGAAGGAGACATTAGCAGCAGCTGTCTCTCTGCTTTTACACTGAAAATTCTATTCATACAGACAGGTGGAGTAATTTAAAAGCCAATGTGGTACAATTTCGATGTGACTAATGTCACTGCCTACTAAAATGCCACCATTTCCACTGTTTATGGAAACATTACTAAAATTACATTTTATTCATAAGAATTTTAGGATTCTGGTTATTACTAGCTTTAAAATGATCAGACCTTGATGTCATACCCCAGAGCGGTGGCTTAATGCTCCTGGGTTTAGCTGCCTTCTTTGCTGAGAAACGACAGTTGGATTGTAGTTTCAAGAGTAATCGGGGCTGCATAAGCAGTTTCCTCTATCTCCATAAAGCAAATTAAAGACACAGCTCTTTGGCGTCCTGGCCACGTGACAGGCAAAAAAAAAAAAAAAAAAAAAAAAAAATCTTCAAGGAGCTAAATTCTGTGTTAGAAGGTTTAGTTAGGATCTGCATGAGGAAAGATTCTTCACCCCCCAAAGCACTATCACAGACATTGTTGGTAACAGACATGGGTAGAGACTTACATATTTCTGTAAGGACGGAGGAGCAATTAAATAATGTTTAAAATATGAAATTCCAAAAACGCAAAAATTATCAAGATTGTCGCAAAATATCAACAGCTGTAGCTTTCTTTGCCTTTTTTATGGGCAGATATCTGTAGAAAAAGATTCCAGATAGGGAAGGACCATCCTTGACCCTTAGTTACTAATAACCATCAGATTGCATTATGAAGTTTTATGCTAAGCCCTCTGGCTCATATTTTTATTTTTTAAAAATACTAATTAGCTAGCTTGTGGAATGAGATTATAATTATATAATTATATCTTTGAACTCTCACAGTGTGATTTGATTTGCTGTGTGTTTGAGACGCAGCGTGGTGGAAAGCACATGGAAATTCAAGTCAGGAGATCCTGGTTCAAGCTCAGCCAGTTCCTCGCTTTTGATCTTGAGAAAAATCATTAACTTCTCTAAACTTCATTTTTGTCATGCTGCCCACCTTACAGGATAGTCTTACGAATCCAGTGTATAGGAAAATATTAAACAATAAAGCACCACATACGTACATATTACATTTTTATTTAGCATTACGATAAATTTTTTTCCTTCAGCTGTTGAAAGGATGGAATAATCCAATGTCAAAATAGCCAAGCAATTAATAGCTGAATTTTTAAAAATATAATAAAAGTCACATTACGCAGGCAGGAGAATATTTTATTTTATTTTTTCAACGAGTTAATTTTGTGAAGTTCTTCCCCCTTGAAGTTGGGAAACTGGCTTTTCTTTTTTTTTTTTTCTTGAGACAGAGTCTTTCTCTGTTACCCCGGCTGGAGTGCAGTAGCCCAATCTTGGCTCACTGCAAACTCCACCTCCTGGGTTCATGCCATTCTCCTGCCTCAGCCTCCTGAGTAGCTGGGACTATAGGCGCCCACCACCAAGCCCGGCTATTCTTTTTTGTATTTTTAGTAGAGACGCGGGTTCACCAGGTTAGCCAGGATGGTCTCGATCTCTTGATCTCAGGATCCGCCCACCTCGGCCTCCCAAAGTGCTGGGATTACAGACGAGAGCCACCACGCCCGGCCAACTGGCTTTTCTTTAAATAATAGATAAGAATTTTTTCTAAACGTCTATAAACTGCAACAGAAATGACCTTGATCTTTCATAGGACAAGTGTTCACGTTGAGAAAAAAACTATATCTGCTGGTCTCTGGACATCCCAAAAACTTCCCAGGATACCAAATTCTCAGGGTAATCTGTGTCATGTGGCAAATGACAGCACTTGGGTACTGCAGGGATGCTAGCAACAAAGGTAATTGTGGAAACAGATAAAAACTGACCATAGATTATTAAGAAATGAAATGCAAAGACAGCTACAAGGTTAAATTAATATATATCACCCCATTTTTTAAGAGATCATGCCAACAGGACATTCAAATTCAAGCAGTTACCAAGACCAATTTCAGAATATTTCTAAAAACATAAAACCAAGTCATTTCTATCTCATTTAAATACCAACTAATTTAGGATGTTGGCCTTCATAACATCAAGTTATTTAAGGTCTACCTTTTCTTTAGATAGAGGAATACATTTCATCTTGGGACCCGTGCTCACTGGGCTATAATTTGCTGAGTGAAGGCGTTTTGCAATGGCAAGGAAAAACAAGGACTAAAAAGTCTTTAAAATGTTAGAAGGTTGCGTAGCATAACCCTTTCAGCTACTGCTTCCTCCTGGAGGCTCTCCACTGGCCCACCAAGAAAGAGATGCCTTATCTGAGTTCTTGAGCACACTCTCTGGCTCTTGACACACTGAAGTGACTATCAAGTCCACAGAGGCTAGCCAAGTTGCCCACACTCTAGACTCTGCACAAGGAAGGGTGAGCAATACTAAAAGTGAAAGTGCTCACATATCAGAAGCAATCATTTTGATGTGGATCTACACAATCCCTATTATTACTGCCTTGGAGCATCAATCAAATTTTTATTTGCTACCACATGGCTTTCAATCTATCAAAGGTAAGCTTGGGTCATGGCCCATAGTGTTTTGTGAGCTGAGCAACAGACCATTGCAACATGGTCTCCACTACTTGGTTGCCCTCTGACATGGACCTACATCAGCACAAGGAGAAAAATTAGAACCTTGGACATGGCTACTTAGGGGATTAAAAGATATAAAATGGATCAGTCTTCTCTACTAAAATTCATAGATGGCAGGGGTAGGGACATACATGAGCAGATAGTTATACTCACACTTTAGCATGAGAGACAGATATGATGTGGATGTTCACAGTTAAGTCCTAGGATCCTAAATTCCATGACATGTAGATTTACTTCTACTGGCAAAACCACCAACCAACGAAAACAAAACAATCCAAAACACTGGAATCTTTTATAAAATAAATCTATCTGATTTTCCCGCTGTCAAACCTTCATATTTTAAGACAAGGTATCTTCACTAGGAATCTTAAACATGGAGAAAGAAAGAACCAAACTTGCATGAAATTCCTAGGGGTTGGATTGAATTAGTTAAAAAAATATACACACACTCACATGTATACTCGTGGTACTCCAATTTTAATCTGAAAGATAAATTGAGGTGCATGCTCAGTGACCAAGTTTGATATTTTATCTTTAAAAATATATCATCACTAATTAAAATAAAAAGAAGACATGATATTGATACACACTTTGAAGTACAAATGGCTTGCTGTTGTTCAGTTACATGCATCAGTAACAACCTAACAAATTGTAAAAAGTCCATGGGCACTTTTATTTTACAAATAATCCTTTATTTAATCAGCCCAATTAAGACTATATCAGAAAACCAAACTATCGTGTATCTGTATCTTAACCTTGGGAAAAAAAGAAAATTTTTAGAATGATCTGACAAATTGCCAGCCAGACTCTACAAGAGTCTCTTATAGTGAAACAACCATTGGTGAAATGAATAAACCACTTATTTCACTGCACACAAAAATCGCACTCATACTCTGACAGTAACATAGAGTCTCAGACAGAGGTCGTGTGCTCAGAAGGGCTATATACCTGGATAAACAGGCAATTTTAAAGTTGGACTTTCGATTTTGCTTTCGATTGTTTTCCCCCATGCTTCCTCATCAACTGACTGTAATTACCCCAGGTCAGAGGTGCATAACTACGAGTGGGGAAGAAAGGCCCAGGCAAGGGGAAGGAGGTACAGAGAAGGCTGGGAGAAAGCTTTGCCAGGTCACTAATGGCCTCTGGGGCAACAATGTGGAGAACAGGCTGATGCTTCTCCTTTGATCTTCTAATTCACAATGATCATTAGTATTAACTCCAATTCTTCTGGGTGAAGAATTCCAGCTGTAGCCTTTTCAGTTTACCTGACCTAAGAAAATTCATCACCCATCCCATTAGGATTTCAATAACCAGCTAAGGAAAAGAAAAAGGCAGTTGCCCCAGAATCTGGAAACCACCCACTTCATTATTAAAACAGAGTTTATATGATGTATATCACAGAAAAATTAGGGCATTCCAATATTCCTCTCAAGTAATTAAATAATCAACTCCATTTCCCTCCCCAGACTGATGATTCCCACTTGAGTAAAAAATAGTCAAGGTCCTTATCTAGTCAAAGTTGAAATACACTATCTACAAAGTAGCAGAGATCTTTTAAAATTCAGATAAAGGATTTTGTCATCCAAGCCTGGGTTAGTTTCAGCAAAGCCTAGCTTTGGTCAGAAGTGAAGGTGAATGGCAGTTACATGTAAGGGAAAAAGTAAAAACTATGAAAATATTCTTCTTATGTATGTAAAAGAGCTAATTTTTGATAGGGTACATGGACATCTGCAAGGAAAAAAAAACCTTCTCACACCTTCATACTAGTTTTCAAGGCTCTTAATTTAATGATCTGTCTGCGCATAATACGTAGTGAAGAAGGAATCAAAGTTACCTGCTATCTCCACAGGCCACTTCCCTTGTCTCAGGCACATGACAATTAAGGTAGATTAGGACTAGTTTGAAGAAGAAACTGCCTTTCTCAAATACCCTGATGAACAGTTTGGGCAAGAATGTGAGAATATAGTTGTCCTGCCCCACCACCTTCTCAGGACTTCCCCTAGATCTTTCAGGATAGGTTGTTGAAGGATGCTGGCTCGTAAGGCTTAAAAGGAATATTCACTGTTCAAACTGGCAGAGTACAGAGGTAGGCAATAAAAAGAGAAATAGAAACGGGAGGAGAGGAGAAAATTTCATCTACTACCTGCCCATGTGCCTACCTATAAGTCCTTCTATCTTTTCCTAACTTTGATCAACGGAATGGATTATCCAGATACCAATTAGATGTACTTTTTCATTGTAATAATTAATAATGTTTGGAGAATAATTCTTCCAAAATGGCAAGGAGAGATATGACACTAAGATGACTCGAACAGATCTTGTTACTAAAAACGAAACCAATGAAACAACATCTGTCTCTTCCAGAGCATTCAATTCCCAATTCAATTCCATTTACTCCGTCCTTAGAGTGGCGGACCCGCAGGGCACTTTTCATCTAATAGTGTTACTATGGAAACGCTATTCTCAACCTGGAAGATTCTACAACCTCTCGCATTGGCTTTATCCACAATGAGAGGGAAGTCTTATAAATCAGAAATCAAGACATAAATTTGGCCACACACACACACACACACAAATTTTCCAGGCTAGAAGTGCACACATACACAAAAAAAGAAAGAAAGAAGAAATAAAGAAAATGAAACAAAAACACTTGGCACATAAGTGTGTCTAACTTAGAAGCAAAGTTTGTCCCTACAGTAAGGCTTAACTAAATGGGATCCTCAGGATGGTGAATGGATGGGGAGTAGGAGAGAGTGTGAATGAAAATCAGTTCACCATCAGGATCACCATCCTGACTGGTCAATGCCGGATATTGACCCATGAATGCTTGCTTTCCCTGGATCTGTAGGTATGCTTTCTAACTACCTCCCTTCTCCCTAGCTTTCAGTATTCCTGGAAGCACAGGAGCTCCATGCAGGAAAATATAGTCACTGCATATTTTAAATAAGAACCACATTAACCGCTTTTCTATTTACATTATACTTTAGGCTGCAATATGATAGGATAGGAAAACAAAAAAGAAAAGAGACCCTTGATTTTTACCTTAAACGTGGCATGTATTCTTTTTCTTCATTTTCACTAAGCCTTTGGACACATATCTTTGTAACACTATGTAGCAAAAGAACTGATAATATGCAAAACACATCCAGCTTAAGCACTATGACATCACAGGCTATGTTTACAGTTGGAATAATGCCTTCAAGAAGGAAAAAGAAACCTTGATATGACATATGCCCCTGAACTGATTGTGAATACACAGTGACTCATATGCAAATATTAAGCACGTTTTAATTGTTTGCAATAATTTATCTTCAGGCAAATGTAAGTATTCCTATTAATAACTGCCTTTATTTTCTTTCTAATTCTCTCTTATTATTTAAATCATGTCAGTCATTCTTTTCAATTCCAGGGAATAGTTTCTTTTAAGAGACCCTCTCTACTTATCAACTCTGGCAAATGCTCAGCTAAGTCTAAGCTGGGAATTTACCTCACTGAAATTTCTTCTTACCCCCAATCACTAAAGTTTAAAACTCGTTTCCTTTTTCTTTTATTGTTTTCATTATATACAAGTATGTCCAGTTTAGCTTGCTAGAGACTGTGAGCCCAAGAATGAGGCTTTAGTTCTCTCTTTGGAGTAGTAAAATGTGCTACTGATTAAGTCTACCTGTGGATAACTAGAGACTGCCACATTTTTCTTCTCATGTAGCTGGGGTACAAATCCAGAAAGTTGGTTTTTGTTGTGTTTTGGTTTTTAATTCAGGGCCTATTCTACTCTTCTAACACAGAAATGCTTTAAAGCCTTTTCAAGGGCAGATTTCTTCACTGAATAAACCCAATGAAAGGATTGATCCATTTATTTTAAAAAGAAATAGCAATTTGCTTTCAAAAGGTGTGAGAGGTTTTTGAATACGACTTTTGAAATTTAAAAAAAGATTAGTTTACAATTTACTAAAAAATTGGTATTGCTATTGTTTTAATTAGCCAGAATTTCAGTGGCTTTTTTATATCTAGCAAGATTTCAGAAAGGATTTCCTAGATAAGTTGCATTAATCACATAGCAATGATGTGACCATTTAAAATTTGTACAGTCTTCCTAATGAATTGTGCATCCCTAAAGACCTCTCAGAACTTGAAATAAAGTCACTAAAGAATTAGTACTGAGATGTCAGTGGTTACTTACATTTAGACAAACAACAACAAAACTCTCTTTAGATTCTATAGGTTTTTAAAATAGAATTTATTAAAATTAGCTCCTTACTATAAATATTACCTAAGCAGTCCATGCATTCCTTCAAGAAGGATTACAAAACAAGGGTAACCGGTGTTCCTTATAACTGGAGGTCTATTTGCTCTTGCAATCAGAGAAGCGGGAAGGAATCTTTTTCATTGCGGGAAGGAAAAGATGAAAAATTTAAACATATCTCCTAACTTTGCTCTTCAGATGATGTTATAAGAACAATTAGCTATCTACAGACCATTGTCATTAATCAATATTTCTGTATGAGCAGATGGCATTGGAGTGGGTAATGGGGGTAGAAATATCCAATGGAAACCACAAGGTAACACCTATAAACATTCACAGAAAGCTGAGGAAATGTGGATGAATGGGCTTCCCCTTCCAGGGCAGTGGCACAGGCCAGCAAAGACCTCAAAACTGAAGACTATTATTCAGGTCTCAAGAAATCAGGCAGTTCATGAATAATTTCTATTACAATTGCCCCAGTAACAAACACATAGTCCATATAAGCAATGCAATGCATGTAGAATCATGCGGGCTGTTAGAAAGTTTATTTGGGTTTTTTGTTTGTTTGTTTGTTTGTTTCAGGAAGGTAATGTAGCTCTCTGCAAGGGTCTTTACAAGGGTACAACCTAGAAAAACAGGAAAACTAGTGGCTGCATAAAATAACTTGCTTCTCTCTCTCCTGATTCTGTCTGAACCAGTATTTGATTATATTTTATTCAGGGGCACCTCAGCTTCAAGTAAAGCCAAAACTCCTTTGCAGATTGAGATGGGGGCTAAAGAAATCTATTCATTGTTTCTGTTAGTCTAGGAAATAGAAATTGTTTGATTGTGACTTCAAGGCCAACCTGATTTTATCCACCACACCAACTCATTCCACACAGCAAGTTAGCTGGTTAGCTCTGGAGATAAAATATCAGCATCATTGCATCAGCATCATTGTACCACAACTTTGACCAATTGCCACTTCTTATCTAAATGTCGTATCATTCGTTTTTCATGATATGCCCTCAAGACCTGAGTCCTCTTTCCCCCAGTTCATTAGTGATTGATAATCGTCAGTGAGGAACTTGCAGGAGTCACATCTTGAAACATCTACACACATGCAACAGGTGTCAGATAAGTAATGGTGCCCGAATCAGATTCTAGGTAAACCTAATATGATGTTAAAATCAAAACAGCTCAAACAAGCTAAATCTCCAACTAATTTCCAGCATAGCCAAGCCCTAAAGTTTACTCAAAAACTGTAGTGTAGTCTAGTTACTGTTTGGAATTATGAGGGGAAGAAGAGAAGGGAGGAAACTTTTTTTTTTTTTTAAAGCTATTCCTGCTGCTCTCAGTTTTTATCTTATTCACTGATGCTGGAAAATCTGGATTAATTTATACCCTTGAGCATTATTAGAGGCACAGACTCTATCCAGAGGAGCAGAACCAACACGACCTTCAGACATCCCCTAAGTTTCTCTCTCTGTACCTGTAAAACTCACTGACGAACATGGCTTTGAAAGTGGGCCCAGGTATGAAGGTAAACAGGCTCTGCAAGTGTTTATAATAATACAAGATTAACTTTAATATTTAAGGAAAAAATGACTTTAGGAAAAGCAAGCTAAGACAAAAATAGTAACACAAAATATTTTCTCCTGATATTAAAAAACAACCCTCAAGAGTTTTTAACATTTATCCATCTATGTAACTTTGCTACAACCTGTCTAAATTCACCCTTTGTCTCTAATATTGAAATTCCCCTGGTCAGCAATTTTGTTGATTTTTAAAATATTATTTTATCCACAAATCTCCATTGTGTCTTCTTTAAATCAGTATGCACTTACAAAAATATCCACCAAAATATTATTCTTATAAATATTTTGAACATAAAATTCATTCAGAACAATAACCAAACAAAACGAACTCCCCAGTGGCATAAAGCCCCAAATCTCCAGTTTCTCACATCTCCAGGAGAATTCCTGCAGTGAAAACAGCAATACTTGCACAGACAATATAAACTCTTACTCTGCTTGAAAAGTCACAAGGGACTACACAGGAAGAGCTGACTCTATATTGCTGTTTTCCTTTACAGTTCTAAATACAGGGACAACTTTCACTGCGGAGCTCTGACTTACATGAATGCTTTGTAATGGAAGCCAGTGCATTCAAACCACTTAAAAGCAAATTATGTGATCATCTTGCCATTGCAACATGATTTAAATTTTTGTGGACCATTTGTTGTAAAGATCCACTAAAGTATCAGAAGATATTAAGTCTCTCTCTAGGGTTTGTCTTACTTTCTTCTTAGTAGGAGATGGTTCTGAGCACTTAAGGGTCACACTTAGAAAAGCAACATCATTAATACACATACTTAAAATCACAAGTGCACATGAACACCTAAACCTTTTAACTTATGAAAGTTAACAAAATCACAATCGTGAATTTTAAATAAAATTTCTCATTTGGGGTATGTATCTAAGAAATAAGTGCTAACACTTTTGCAAAAACTGTGGGAACACGGTTATTTATTAAATATTTCAAGTCCAGAGGGATCACTTTTTTCTCATTATTTTGTATAAAAACTGGTTCATTGTCCATATTTAGTTTACATATGTCATTTAGAATCCACTTACTGTTAGATGCTGGAACAGCCACGCCCTCATGATATTTGTGGCTACTTTGGGAAAGATGCCACGCTTTTTGTGACGCTTTTTGTCCTTATCAGGGTCATCATCGTCACCTGTGCTGGGGGAAGCTACACTGTTGTCCAAGCCATCACCTGCAAACATAGTGAATCAAATTTTGACTGATGCTACCTTGACATGCTTTATTCAAATAGAATGCCTTTGGATATAAACAAAACCAAAAGAGCAAATTTAAATGATTAATAGTTTCTTTGGTACTGTTTTTTTGTTGTGTTTTGTTTTCCAAGACAAAGAGAAAGAACAAGGCCTAGGTTCAAGAGTAGTCAGGTCTAAAGAACTTCTTCCAAAGAACATTGCCAAAAGTCAAAGGGAACGGAGGGAAATATCCAATCCCCTTGTGGCTTTGTTGCTATGGTAATTATTCCAATATGTATAGCTGAGACAGGTTAAGTGTAACTCCTACTGCGGAGTTAAACATGGTGACAGTCATTAGCAGTGGCACTATGGCTGCCTGGGCATTCAAATCCCACAGTCAGTGACATTGACTTGTGAGAAGATTCATTTAAGATATCAACTATTTCCACAAGTGATCTATCTTAAGACTAGTTAAACTAGGATGGGGAAATGTAGGTAATCCATCATATAAGCAGTTTGACATAGGAATGCTTCAAATAAAATATAATTTTTCTTGTAATAGAGAGAAAGCATCAAGTTTAGTAAGGGAAAAACCCCTGACATAGTTTCTTAATTAAAAAACAATTACTGTGTAAATCAAATAAGGTAGTGCTAAATTAACAGTAAATTGGAATTGTATTACACTAATAATTCAGGCAGTTTCTAAAATTCATGCTAGGTTTAAATTTTTCACATTGAAAAATCACCTGCTAACATACTCCTCTATATTGGATCCTATTTTTCTATTGATTTTTATTATAACATTTACACTCTTTATTCTAGAAAATATTTTGGCTCTGTGACATAGTGAAACTAAAAAAGGTAGTATTTCTTTTTTATAATGCTATGTTTAATAAGAAAAAATAAAAATTTAACCCATATAGCTGTTCAAAATAAGTTACAAGGTACAGATGGAAAGTAGGTATTTTTTGCCTTGGCATCAAAGTCAAAAAGGAAAACAACAAAGGACAAGACCCATTACACTAAAAAGTAGCTTAGCTCGGTCAACCGTTCTCTTAGAAACCGACAGGTTGATCTGGGCCCAAACAGAAGAGCTATAGCAGCCAGGCTTAGAAATGAGGTAAAAAAAAATACACCCAAGAGCACATTCACTGGGTTAAACAAGACATTGGAGAGCCAACTACACGACCCAAAGAACCTGAAACCTTGGTAAGACAAGTTTCCTGCACATAGCCTCAGGTTCATTTTTACGGCTTCATGAATTTCTGTATTTCTCATTTCTGTTATTAGGTCCTACATAAAAAAATAATTCTCTAGTTCAATTTCAGTTATTTCTGTTTAATCTATAGTAGGTATGTTGCAACTAATCAACTGTTTTTAACTGCTCCCTCAGCAGACCCATCTCTCTCCTGTGAAAAAAAGAAAAGAAAAGCGTCCCTCAAGTTTCTTTTTTTCAATTGCCTTAACTTGTACTGAGATGAAGTTTAGAAAGTTTGTTGGGTGAGGAACAAACTAATTCCAACATTTCTACTATTATTACAGAATATGCTATAAATGCAAAACTTTTGCAAACCTTTTCTGATTCTAAACTTTTATTCCTTAAAAATTCGTAATTTTATTATATTCAAAATCTATCTATTAAAAGTTTCACAGAAACATATCTTGTGTTCACTTGGAAAAGATCACGAAAACCCACCACTCCGAAGCCATCATTGTATCAGTGAAGAAAATGCTATGTTCCCTGACTGGGCCAAGGTCATGTACCCTGGCATGGAACTACTGGGGTCTGTGCTGTGCCAGACCCCTACATCTGTAAATCAGCACTCCTTCCACCCAACCAAACTCTTTATTTGCATAACCAAGTATTTTATGAGAAGTCCCCTTGGATTTGCCTAATAAATTCTTTGAAAGTCCAGTATTTAAACAGCCTTTTTATTCAGAGAAGCAATTTACCATATAAAATAACAATTCATTAAAGAAACATGAGAAAACAACTCAACAGCATTTAAATTTTCAATGGGCTAATCCACTTTCAATATGCAAAAGGTAACCAAGGAAAAGACACATACGACTTGATCACTGATTAAAAATGAAAAGCTTACAACCTAACAATACTGTTTTAACCACCTCCCCATGATTATTTTCCACCTTTAAAAAAAATAGCCTTTTTATCCACCTCAAACCCCTTCAGATTAATTTAGCGAGCAATGCCTAGTGCTTGCCTAGAAGAGAATTCATTGATAATTTATGGAAATATCTACTATAATCCAGCAGAGATGACTTTTTTCCAGCTTTGTGCATCAATAGATAATCAAGGCCTTAAAGCAACCCTAGCTTCCCATTACCTCAGGCAAAAGAATTCCTGAAAGCGTGCCTTGAGGGCACCTGAATTATATACTCCATTAGGAGAGGAAGGCTTTCTGCATTCCATGTGTAACACTCACCAGAACCTTTCCTGTTTATTTCTGCTGTATGAAAGCAGAAGCATTAGGAACAGAATTTTTTAAGTGAAGACTTATGTAGATACAATGGAGAAACCTTTCAAGCAGGAGCCAGATCACCCCCTTCAGTCCCTGGCAGTGACCTCTCCTGAATAAAAGGTTTCTATTACATCATTAGCTCAAGCCAAAAACAGCCTTGGCTTAATGCACAGTTTGTTCTTCCTACTGTTTTTAGGCAAATACAGCTACTTTACTCCCATGTGGGAGGGAAATTACACTGCTGGGTTGTAATCTAAGACAAGATTTTCATTGGAAGCAAATGCTTTCAATCCAGTGTAAATACTGGTGCATGTTCAGAAAAGCCTAAAACAATAAACCCTGCTCCTTTCCGACACAAGTTAGGGAAATGGAGAAGATGGGGAAGGAGAAGAGCATAATAAAACAGACTATTCTAAAAGCAAACACTTTCATAGATTTTAATAAATTGTTTAACCTCTTCCACTTTCTAAATTGAAAATTGATCTGGAAATGTCTCAACCTCAGAGGAAAGTCTAAATGGTCAATTGTACCTTTAGCATTTCCATTCACTCCGCAATTTGATATAGTCACCTCAATGTGGTCTCTCGAGAATTTCTTTCCTTTTTTATTTTTGAGATCACTAAACAAACTTGGAGAACCGCCGGCCGACCACACGGCAGCAGGCAGCAGCTCTGAACCACATTTGTAAAATGTCAGCAGTGACTTCATTCCTGGAGCTGACTTCTCCTGCCGCCAAATGAAGGCAAACTGAAAAGGTGGAAATAATCATAAAAATGATGCTAGTCCATAAACAAGCTTACAGCCTCATTAGGATAGCAGTAGGCTCCAGTGGGTGATTTATGCTCGTTTTGCTGATGCTATGAGGAAATGCCATAGGGCGACTTTAGCCAACCGCTAATGGTTTCTGACAGCTTCTTAGCAACTAGTGCAAGCAACGTTGTGGCGTTTGCTAGTGACAGAAACTGAAAATGTCATATTATCTGCCCATGTGTCATGAAGTCCGTGTGGCAATTAACTAGCAGGCCAGTGACTGAGGGGCCAGAGGCTCCTGAAAATGGCCTTTGGCTATGCAGAGGCAGCCGCCAGGGCTGCGCACACACAGGCCGCACATATGCAACATTCTAATGCAGAAATCCACTCTCTGGAACTTCCTGGGCTCTGATGAGACCGGGCCACTCCAGTCTCTTTTTTCCCCCTCATTGAAGTGAAACTCTGGGTTCCTCTCTCTCTAGGCACAGGCTCGGGCATTGTAAGACTCTAAAGCAATCTGCTTTGATATGATTATCCGAATGGCTCCTTAATTGGCAATACCTGGTTCTGTGCCTCTTGGATGCTGGACCCAAAGGTGCTAGCTACAGTACTTTGCTACTCTCTCACAAATTAGTCTAAAAGGGTTTAAGATCACTGGAGCAGACTCATTGCCTGTCAGATTTCAAGGACCAGAGGAACACTGCACAGCAACAAGACACTATTTAAAAAAACACCGGGTTTCTAACGAGCAGGCAGAGAATCTTGGCCACACTTTTCAGTTTCCGAGCTATCAAAACCATGCACTATATGTCAAACTGTCAAACCTTTCAGCGTGGGCCATTTGCCCTTTCAAATAATATTTAAGAATTGTTTTTACAAAATTTTATAGGCCATGGTCTAGTGAAAGAGGCCAACCAACAAAGAAAGGAATTTGTACTACAATTCGTCTACGGACAATTTCTTGTGAGACCTGGGCCTGTCCCTACGGAGCAAGGCAGGTGACCTGTGGCAGCTCCCAGGCTGTCAGAGAGCTCAGATTTCAAACACTCTCAACTCAAACATCCCGAGTCGCCTATTTAAGCATGCCCAGGCATTTAGACTGTGCTATCTCGTGCCTTTCAAGGCAGGATAAAGCGGCATTTATCGTATTCAGGCCATTCAATGGGTCAGACTGACCGTGTCAGCAGGGGCTCCTCTCTGGCAGGTCAAAGCCTAGCTCCCATTTTTTTTCTCTCCCTACTAACTCCCTCTGTCCTCTCAGGACTGCTGTTCCCCTAAACCTACTCAGAGTGAAGCAACAACAAAACCCAAAACAGCTCCTAAGATTCACATCACAACTGACCAGAACTTCCTGTGTCAGTGGGCCATCAGGTAAAAATAAAATGGGTTGTCTGTTAGAGGGTTCTTTATGTCATAGAAGCAAAACTCCTAATTAAGGAGATGAACTTTCAACTGCCAGGGCAAATGAACGTGTAAGGTTGTGGACCCCCTTGTTTTTCTAGAAGCCAAGCTGGAAGCCACAATGACTTCAAGATCATTTTCATTTACAATTTTGTATTGAGACTCCATAGTTTTGGGCCATGTCCTCTCTTTAAACTTTACTTTTCTCCTCTTCCAGTGTTTAGGAACAGTGTTTAATCCCAAAACTTACCTAGACTCAAAAATCAGGCCATTTATAGTTGTATCTTTTGATACTGCATAAATTCGATTGTGCCTAAAAAGTTTTCCAAATGGTCCATTCAAAAGTATGCTTATGAGTGTATAGTTCCTGTTGTAAGGTGGCTACATTTTCATGCAAATAGGATACTGTTGCATGATCTTATTGTCAGCAAAAAGAAAGCCCAACATGAAGGTTTCTTTTTTCTCTTGGGTGTTTCTCCCATAGAGTATCTACATGAGGGAAAATGGCATCTCACCCCTTAAAATGTGTGTAGAACATCCTGCCTTGCTAGTGGCTGCTGACACAAACATCCCATCAATATAGAAAGGCTGGGTTTCCTTTACAGTGGCCTATCTGGGTGTTCCTGATGTCCAGGGTTATTGGGAAAAATGTAACAACTACCCCAAACCTATTTCTCCAGGTCATGGTTAAGTCTAGTTAGCCAGAATTCAGGTGGGATAATGTTTCTATGGTATGTTAAGAGGATATATGGCAAGAATTATAGACACCCCTTCTTCAGGAACCAGCTGGAATACTTTAGAGGTCTTAAGGACATGTTTTATCATCATTTAGAATGTATAGTAGCTGCCAGAATGATTTTTCTAAAGCACATATCTGATCATATCACCCTGGTACTTAAAATCCTTTGGTGGCTACCCTTTGCCTTCAGAATAAAGGTTATACTCCTTAGCCTGGCGTGGAAGGCCTTTCACGATCTCTTTCCTGGGTGTTTTTCCAGCCTAGCATTTACCAAGTCCCCATACGCACTGGCACTCACAGCTCCACCTCCGGTCCTGAGCAGACTTGAAGTTCTCATGGCACCATGCACTGCTCTCTCTACCTCTTTGCATTTCCTTATGCTAGTCCCTTTCCCTGCAGCAGTCTTCGCTTGCTTCCCCTAACAACATGACAAACTTCCTGGTGACCTTTACAGCTCAGCTCAATGGCCATCTCCTCTAAGAGATATTTGCTGGACTGCAGCTGATTTAGTGACACCCCAATCCCACCCACCAACCAGGTGATTTTTCTTTTACTGGCATTCCTCCATCATAACACTCTGCTAAAACTGTTTATTTCCATATCTCTTTCCCTGATTTGACTACAGGGTCTGAGAAGGCAGGGACCAAGTCTTGCACCTCTCTGCTCTCAAATCCTGGCGTTACTCCAGTGTACAGTGTACAAACTTGTTCATCGCTTATAAATGAATAAATGAATGTTATCTTTTTCACTACAGGAAGAAAACCATAGTTTGCATTTTCATCCCTTACATTTCTTTTTGAGACATATCTAAATTAAACTCTTGAAAAATATTCACCAATGAAAATCAATAAACAACTATAAGAAAACATAGAAGAAATAAATTTCCCAGAGCTGGGATATTTCTTCTAAACCTTTAAGATCATCTTGCACAAAAGATGGACTAAGAATTAAGGTATCAGAATCTTTATGACGTCTACCATAGCCTTTCAGAAATATATCACTACTTTCTGCAATCGTAATTTAAAATCGTTTACTTAACTAAAATTTCTTGCTGTTTGTGCATCTTTTCTGAACAAAAGTTGTTTCTTTCTGCCTTTTTTCCCAGTGAATTAATTAATTATATTCCCCGCTTTGCACATTTCCCAAGTTTACCATAGCTGAGAAACTCAGTTGTTTCTAAGCAGACAATTTGATCCTCAGCTCAAACTTCAGGCCAGCATTTTAAACATCAAATATCTGATGGTAAATATATAAAACTCTAGAACTCTGGCTTTCCTTGATTTTTTTTTCAAGTAATTGTATCAGCTTTTCCCTGAAGACATAATACAGCCCCTTAAGTCTTTTCTTTTTTCCTTTTTTAAGAGACAGTGTCTCACTCTGTTACCCACACCGTACTGTAGTGGCGTGATCATAGTTCACTGCAGCCTCAAACTCCTGGGCTCAAGGGATCTTCATGCCTCAGCCTCTAGAGTAGCTAGGACTACAGGTGCATGGCACCACACCCAGCTAATTTTTGGTAAAGACAGGGGTCTCACTATGTTTCCCAGGCTGGTCTCGAACTCCTGGCCTCAAGCAATCCTCCTGCCTCAGCCTTCCAAAGTGCTTGGATTATCCGTCTTAGGCCCTGTGTCTGGCCAACCCCTTAAGTCTTATTACATATTTTCAAGAGAAACACACTATACTTCATATGTATATGAAGTATACAACTCTACAGCCAATATACAAATACGTAATGATCCAAGTTTATCTTTAATTAGGATTCTGTTAACTCCTCGGCCTCACTTTTGTATCTCCTCTTATCCATAGATATTTAAGGCTTCCTTGTTCTTAGCTCAAAGTGATTCCCAGTTAATCAAAGGAAAACAACAAAAGAAGGCATATTCTCATCTATTTTACCACCCACAGCTTTCCTGGAAAATTTGAAGCAGTTCCTTTGGAAACCAAAATAAAGAGTTAGACATGGGCACCTGCTGTGGCAGAGCTAAGTTCTAGAAGAGGCTTAACAAGTGCCCTGTGGTACAGATATAGCAGTGGCAATGATAGAAAAGATGGAGCTAACAATGGTGGGGTTGTAGATTAAGAATACACAAACTTCAAATAAACATATTATTGGCACTTATAACAAGAAATGGCTCACTTATAACAAGAAATAGCTTCCTACAGTTGGCTCCACAGAGATCTGCCATCAAGCTGTTCCTTTCTAGCAGAATTTAGGTTTCTTAAATGGTGACAAGAAATTGTTAACAGGCCGGGCACGGTGGCTCACGCCTATAATCCCAGCACTTTGGGAGACCGAGGCGGGTGGATCACCTGATGTCAGGAGTTCAAGACAGCCTGCCCAACATAGTGAAAGCCCATCTCCACTAAAAAAATACAAAAATTGGCCAGGCACAGTGGCGCACACCTGTAATCCCGCTACACAGGAGGCTGAGACAGGAGAATCGCTTGAACCCAGGAGGTGGAGGTTGCAGTGAGCTGAGGTCGCATCACTGCACTCCAGCCTGGGTGACAGAGCAAGACTCCATCTCAAAAAAAGAAATAAATTGTTAATAGTTAACCAATGTGGAATGAGCTCACAGCCTTTTTCTGCCCTTTAGTGGACTCCTGACATCACAGAAAGCTAAAGGAAGACATGGAGAGTCAGAGCCTGGAGAAAATACTTCTTCCTATGAATTTACTGCTCCTCCTCCTCCACTAAAGGGTAAAATGTAGCATTTAAAAATATGCCCCATAGGGCCAGGCGCGGTGGCTCACACCTGTAATCTCAGCTCTTTGGGAGGCCAAGGCAGGTGGATCACGAGGTCAGGAGATCAAGACCATCCTGGCTAACACGGTGAAACCCCATCTCTACTAAAAATACAAAAAAATTACCCAGGCATGGTGGCGGGCACCTGTAGTCCCAGCTACTTGGGAGGATGAGGCAGGAGAATGGCGCGAACCTGGGCCCATATATGTAACCATCTTTTGCATAAAGTCATTCTTGTTATTCGTTCATTCATTTAATAAAAGCATATTGATGTCCCAAACACTAGGCCAACACTTAGAGACATAAATGATGAAAAAAATCAGAAGGAGTTTCTGTTTCTATCAAGCTTTCCAGTTAGAAGGCACTAAAGTTAAACAAAATAATTACAGTAATAAATGTACAACTGCAAACTGAAGCTCTTAATTGGAAAAAAGTACACATCTATGAGTTTGTGAAACAAAAAGACTTGACTTAGGCTGGAGTGATCTTGGGCAGAAATCTAAAGGGCAGAGAAAAGTCAACTACATGTAGCGGGCAGCCTAAAAGGGCAGAGGCGAGCATTCCAGGCCAAAGGAACAGCACGTACCAAGGCCTTGTGTGGCTGGAGGAACTGGAACCTGGGAAAGATAAACAAGATGAGGCTGGAGAGGTAAGAGGAGCAGGTTGTGGGTGTTCATCCCTAGGGTTCTGAAAGTCATGACCTATCAGTGAGTCATAAGTATCTATGGGGTCATGAGTGTCCTCTCCATTGCGTGCCCTAATATGATGTAAATTTTGTCAAACAATGCCTCATTTTCCAGTCTCTTTCTAGTTCAACCTAACAAATCACCTGATTAAATCATGAAGATTAAAGAATGGGGGACAATGGAAAAGCAATGAGTCCATTCAGGTAGACCCCAATTTAGGCACAGATTACATTCTGACATGAATTGATAAGTTGTCCTCTTGGACATTTCAAATGTATTTTTGCATAGAAGCCAGTTGTGAATGCTGTCACATCCCAAAGCCAGCTCAGCAAAGTAAAACTAATTATTAAGTGAATAAAGCTCCAACTGATATCTGAGCCCTGGGTGCAGGAAGAAAGTATAAGAATAAGGGGGAAGAAGAGTTTCTTCTCATATTCCTGTGCACACAGCCAGTCTAGAAAAATGTTAAACTATGTGCAATTGCCCTGAGCACCTCCCTTTCTGTATCTTTTTTCCACTGCATAGTATCCCTCCCCTAGAGTTTCCACATGCTCCAGTGCTTTGAAGAGGCTCTTGCCCTCCCACTGTGGTTACTTTACCTGAACCCATTCTTCTCCTGCTCTGAATTGACCCTCTTCATCTCCCAACAATCAAAATGTCCGTCGTTTCAGGCTTGTTGATATAAGCCAGACTTCAGGTAAAAGCAATCTCAAAGAACTAATTTGGATGGGGATGAGATGACTGATGCCCTCCTCACCTTCCCAGAAATGTTGGCATCTTTAAAAGATCTGTTATTGCAAATGAGTGAATCTTTAAATGGCAGAATTTTAGGTAAAGTAATAAGTAAAGGTTTTTAAAACATGCAGCTCCCATTGGGATTTGTTTTTTTAATCAACAGATGCCATTCTTATAAAACAGTTCATGGTCAGTTTCCAAACTGATCATTATATTCTGCCTCCCCTCCATTCCCCTCTGTTTCCCTGCAATCCCTGCCATTTACCCCTGCCTAGATTTGGGAAGCCATGTGTTTCTGAACACTTCAAGTTTTTCCACAGGAATTGCAGTGACAGTAAATGAGTTCTGTGGATGTAACACAATGAGATACAAGTAAGAGATCTAGGCTGAACATCTGTATGTATATCTAGGTCATTCACAATTTGAGTATTTATAAGTCAGGGATTTCCACCCTGTTGAAATAAATGTGGAATAACTTCTTTACTATAAATAATTCATTCAATTAAGCTTGTATCACTTCATGAGTCTTCAATTTCAACACAAATAATGTATAAAACATAACTGGGTGAAAAACATGGAAAGAAATCAAATAACTGAGACCCAGAATGAAAATATTCACTAGGTTTTCACAGAATGAAAAAAAAAATTGTCAAAATGTGAATGTGCATTGGATGGGATTAAAGGAAGATAGCAGACTTTCTACAATCATAAAAATTAAGAATTGTCCATTGGAGTTTGTCAGTGTTCAGATTTATAGTTTACTGAAGATTTATTTTATGTAACTGTTCATATAAGTAAAGTACCATGGACACATACAACATACACCAAGAAATTGGATAAATTTTCCGAGGTTTTTTTTTTTTTCTGAATCATTTTACTTTGTTCTTTTGAGATAGGAATCCCTTTTCCTAGTAATTCAATATTAGTTTTTGATTTGAATTCCCCTCAGGGGGAAAACAGCAAATTAGTTGCCTACACACAGAGGACAAACAGCAATGATGAATAGGAAAGAAAAAAAAACACAAATTTTACTCATTTTTCATCCATTCAGCATTTTTTTTTTTACAGCTAAACGCCCTGAAAAAATAGCTGCAAAAACAGTATAACTTTTTAATGGAGTCTTAGAAACTTCAAGATGTGAGTACACTGCAAAATATTACTGAAATCTATATATTTACATTATAGGTAAAACAAAATGGAAATCCCCCAATCTTTTTCTCAGGAAATAAAGAGTATTTTCTTTATTTTTATATTTGCACTTTCAAGTGCAAAGGTAAAACAGTACAAAAGTCATAAACTTTTATTTTGAATCAACAGCTCAGAAAGAATTTTCAAAACTAGTGCCTTGCCTATTTTTATAAATGATTTTAATAATGCTAGTTCATTACTCATAATATGCTCTCCAAAATACATATAAATGTTCTATTAATGAATGGTCATAAACTTCTACATAACCACAAAAATAGATCATTTTAGGAAAAATAGTACCCCATATAGGATCTCACAGACAGGCAGACACACATACACACACACACACGCTCACACAAACACAAATACACACACAGACACACACACAAAGACAACATTTATTTTTGTGATATCTGCAAAAGCTTGCTATATAATTTAGTTTTAAACTTCTATATTACTCTGCATATGTATTTGTTATGCATGTAAATATGTGTGTATATACAAACACTTTTACATGACAAGATAGCATTTATTTATCTGAGGTCACTTTTTCAACAAACTCAGTTAAATAAAATACACTTGAAAAGTAGGATTTGAAAAATAAAAAAGCTGGTCAGGCGCGGTGGCTCATGCCTATAATCCCAGCACTTTAGGAGGCCAAGGCAAGTGGATCACTTGAGGCCAGAAGTTCTAGACCAGCCTGGCCAAGATGGTGAAACTCTGCCTCTACTAAAAATACAAAAATTAGCTGGGCGTGGTGGTGCATGCCTGTAATCCCAGCTACTCGGGAGGCTGAGGCAGGAGAATCCCTTGAATCTGGGAGGCGGAGCTTGCAGCGAGCGGAGATCGAGCCACTGCACTCCAGCCTGGGTAACAGAGCGAGACTCCATCTCAATAAATAAATAAATAAATAAATAAAAATTTAAAAAGCTTTCTGACATCCAGATTAGAAGGAGTGCTTTTCAACATGGGCTACATTTAACTCATGTGGTAGCTTTTACAAATCCTGATGCCTACACTGCACTCAAGACCAATTAAATCAGTTTGGGAGGTAGGGTAAGATTTCAGCATTAGTGACTGTTAAAGCTCCAAGTTGATTTATAACATAGAGCCAAGCTTGAGAACCAATGGATTACAATCATAGATTATATGTGGTAAAGCTCGTATACTTTCTACAGAGAAAGGATCATAAGACCCTCAATCAAAGAACAGTTATATTTAATTTAGATGCAGTTCTCAAGTTTGCTCATCTAGCTTCTGGCCTCATAGTTTGTAGGCTGAGAGCTTTGTAAAAGTATAAGATGATAAAGAGGCAAAAGACAAGAACCTAAAAGGCATTGCACACAAGGCCCTTTTAGCATAGAAAAAAAAGCCATATAAATGCTTAACAGACTGTGTAAACAAGGAAATATATAGCACAGTGCATAAACTCCTATGTCCACTGACTTTAAATTATTTTTTAAGTGTTATAATCAGATATGAGAGTTATGTATAGAGTGGAAACATTTTCATCAAGAATGTCCCTAAAAGTTATAATATTTAAAAAGGTACAATTCTGTTCATCCGGACCACATCTTTCCTGACTGACACCAGACACACCAGGATAACATGTCTGTATTCTGTAGAAGCTTTTTTTTTTTTTTTTTTTACCTATGTACCCTCACTTCGCTGGTCTGTGTGGCTAGACAGACCAGAGCCTCCACAGCAATGAGCACTATGAGTCGGCTACATGGGTTGCAACCAGTCCACTGTCTGGCTCTCCCTGGCTTCCTGGAAATCTTCTCTCAAGGCACTCTCCTGTTCATCCCTCACTGATGCCTTTCTATTCTGCTTTCAGCCTGTAAGAAGGTGTGGGGGAAGGTAAAGGTGTGTGCAGGTAGGGCAGCCTGAGAGCTAATGACAGAGAATGAGGGATGAGAGAGTCCATCCTAGGATCAGGCAGAAGTTGGAGGGAGAGGAAATGCCAAGGGTCAAGGGGGAAAAAAGAGATGCTATTCTGTCCAGGTAGATTTCTTTGCAGACAAAGTGAAATGGAAGAAGATTGTGAAATGTGGATTAGCAAGCGTGTGGGGACAACAGATATTAAATATAGCTAGAAGAGAAATGTGCAAGAAGTTGGGATGAAAAAAATAAAGACTTGTTATTTTCTTACTGCAAATCTATCTGAAAATCCAATCGTTTCTGAAAACAAAGGTTTGAGAATTTACTAGCATGCATCAGTGATTGCATCTGACCTTCTCTCCTTTGATTATCTGAGGCTACAGTTCTTTTGTGAATTTTAGTGCCACTCACACCTGCCACTCGGTTAGTCAGGGACGCAGGCTTGTTTGAAAATAATCGTACTTCACGAAGTTTGATTACTTTGGTGGGCACAGTAAAGATAAAAGTAACTTTCTAGAGCAGTGCTGCTCAAACTTTCATGTGCATACGAAATAGCTGGGATCTTGTTAAAATGCAGATTTAGATTCAGTAGGGAGGAGCTTGAGATTCTGCATTTCTAACGAGCTCCCAGGCACTGCCGAGGCTGCACTGCCAGTCCAAGGACCACACTGTGCATCTTAACAAGGTTCTGGAGAATCTTCCCCTCCAGGCAAATAAAGCTAGAAAGTGTGTTGGGTGCACATGAATGCCTCACTGAAGTGGGACGTGGGGACAGCCTCCAGTCACTCCAGGCCAGGAAGACTGTAGCTGCGCCCACTGGACAAGAATGGGACAGGGCTACTCTGAGCCCCATTTTGAGTAGGTGAACACATGGGTATCTCTAAGGCTGACCTATCACAACAAGCCAGGATGAATCCCAGCTCCTCCTGTTAGCACTGCAGGCCTCTCTCCCCTTTATCTCCTCAACCTGTATAATACCTCACTTCTTGCCTCCTATGTTGGAGGCATTACAAGAGAATAGCTTAGCTTCTTGGGTTCTTTGTCTGGGCTCATGTAAATCCCAGCTTTACCACTTAATAGTTGTGTGACCCTGGGCAAGTTATTTAACCTCTCCAAAGCCCCGTTTCATCCCTCTGGAAACGATGAACCTAGTAATAGTACTTACACCTTAGAGTCGTGGGGCAGATAAAATAAAATCAGCTATATAAAAATGTTTCGCACATCATCTGGCAGCAGTGGCTTGGCTCAGCAAATGTGAGTTCTTATGTTTGTTTTGCTAGTGAGTACACCATTTGAACAGAGGAACATTAATCTGAATCCCCTACTCAAAGCTCCAAAACGACCATTGCTACTCTTGTCACCTCTCCCCATCCCATTCCTATTCCTAGAAGTCTTTTCCAAAATATCTACACCCACTCTCGTAACATGGCATACCATTTTTTTTCTATTGTTTTCTTTTCTTTTTCTTCCCCCACCGCCCCCAAAAAAAGCCTTGTAAAGTGACTTGGAACTTTGCAAGTGTGCTTCAGAGTGACAATGGGTGGCAGTGCTGCCTAAATAGTCCCATCACATTAAGCTGGCAGCCAATTGGTGGATGAGGATACATTGGACAGCAATTTTTACTAGTACAAGTTTTCATTTCCCACACAAAATAGATTAATTTATGATAACTTGCCCTCTGCCTTCTAAATAATATTTCTGCAGCAGTTTTAATTTTTTATGTTATTCATCTTATTTTAGAGATGGAGTCTCACATGTTGCCTGGGCTGCTCTCGAAGTCCCAAGCTTAAGCAAATCTCCTGTCTCAGCCTCCTAAAGTGCTGGAATTACAGGCATAAGCCACCATTTCAAGCCTCTGCAGCAGTTTTTAACAGCAAAGATTTTTGTTTTACTGATATGGAAAAAAGTTATATCATTTAAGAAAGTATCTTTCAGATCCAGGAAAAGTGAGACACACTACAGAAAAACAGGACTAACTTTCCATCTCTTCTCTAGACAATAAGAATAATGGAAACAGTACTAAAAACTAACATTTATTGAGCACTTACTAGATACTGGAAACTGAGATTGGCATTGAACTTCGATTAATTAATTCTCACAATCCTTGCTTTTCTGAATTATCTCATTTAATCCTTTGAATGTTCCTAATGCACAGATAAGGAAATAGGCTGCTATACAGATAAGGAATACAAATCCTTGTGGATTCAACCCAGATCTGACTTGAGGCTAAACTCCTAACCATTCTACCACCACCCTTTCCACTTACTCCATTAGAGTCAATGATAATGATCACGGTGCATTTCTTTAACCTCTAGAAAGGCATCTGAGGGTAGAGACAGTCCTTTCTGATTGCTGTATGCTCTCCACAGCCAGCACACATCTGACCCATAAAGTGAGTTCATAAACCTTCCCTGAATCATATCCTTTTTACTGAAGGCAAAGAAAAAAGAGACACCGAAGCATGTACTCTCCGAGTAGCATGTGAGTGTATCTTAGTCAAAGTTAAATATAAAAACAACCCCTGAAATGTACAAGGAAGTAAACAAATACCAAGTATTTACAGATCCAGAGAAAGTTCACAAGAATGGGAGGATGCCAGCTCCAATGCTTTGTAAAGTCAAAAATAGCCACATTGCAAAAAAAAAAAAAAAAAAAAAGAGAACGTTCCTGAATTTGCCTCCAAAACATAAAGGAGAAAATCATACAGAAAAACCTCATGTAAGGGGTGGAACTTGAGTAACCAGCTATCCAAATACAGAGGGGAATCCTCTCTTAGCTAGGGCATGGCCCGAGAGAAGCCCCTTCCTGCTTTCAGAGCCTACAAGTAGTCCCCAGTGAAATGACAAAAATGCCCATGCCTAGGACATAAAGAAGGACAAAGCAAACATTTCCCAGCATCACACAAATGGTTTTCAAGTATCCCTCCATGTCAGGAATCTGAAATTCTGCTAATAGAAAAGTTACGAGGCAAATGCCCTCTCCTGAGACCCCCGTGCACACTATGAAATTGGGCAATTCACACTGACCAGGCCCGGTCAGGCTGCTCGACCGGAGAAGAGCAAAAAAGAGACCAAGCTCACAGGAGAGTTACTTTTCACTCACCATTTATGTATCAAAGAAAAGCAAGTCTCCCCTGCAGGAGGCATACAGAAACACAAACAAGGCTGCCTCCTGAAACACCAGCCTGGAGTGAAGAACAGTCACACACTGCCCCCCACACCCGAGGAGAGGGGAGAGGTTTTCAGTGATGACGTCACAGTGTGCTAACCTGAAATCTATCTTGGGTGAGAAGGAAGTCACAGAAACCAAGGAATTACTTCCTTTCCTGGTCTTGGTCCTCTTCTCGATCTAGTCTTGTCTCCAACATCAGCTGGCTGGGAATCTCTCTTCCCCTCCCCAGGCCCAGCCCTTTCTTTCCCCAGAACTGAATACTGCTCTCCTGTACTGCCAGCTAGAGGGACGATCATCTCCGTCCCAAACAGATCTCCGAATGCCATTCGCAGGCCTGCCTGACTTCTGAGTTGGCCTGTGGCCTAGAATTCCTTGTTGCTGGCCCCACCTATCAGACTGGTTATGCCGAAATGCCCAGGCCTGAACTTGCTGCACCCTTTAGGTGCTAGATCTTGAACCACCCAGCTGCCTGCACAGCGGCCAATTTCTAGATCTAGATTAGGTGCTGCAAACCTTAACGGTGGGGGTGTTTCTGCCCTGTCTCAGCCTCCTCTTGCTGCCCAGTGGCTCTGTGTTGCTGAGGTTCTAGCACATCTTCTAAGCCTCAGCGTTTCCTGTGTTTTCCTCATCTGCCATGCAAAACTGGGAAACGGCCCCAAATCGCAGCCATTCAGATCCAGGTGGTCTGTGAGAGTATAATTTACATGCTAGATACCAGAATATGGTGTGGGAAACACAACCGTCCCCTTTGTTTCTCATTTATACCCAAAGAACTCTTTCTTCCAGAAACATCTCTGAAGTAACTCTCCATAAGTCAGGCATCTCTGTTATATTTGGGGCAATAAGTTCCCTCTCCTGTAATGGAGATAGCTTAAGGAAAGAGCAAGTACTAGCACAATCTAATACGATGAAAAAGACCGAAAGTTGAATGATGGATCACTGCAGACCCAAAGCTGGATGTCCTTCTTCTCTCTTGTCAAAAGATGTAAGTATGATCGGGGTAAAAAAAATACATAGCCTTTAAGAATCATGGTGTGAGGAAGATGATCTCCAGCAGAAAAGCCTAAAAACTTTCAAAGTATGAAATGTGACTAGTTTGGATGAAAATCAAAATTATAAAAACTGGCCTGAGTGATCATGCTAATTGCCTGTCTTCTAGACTTGCTTCTTTTCCTTAGTTTAAAAAAAAAAAAAAGGTCAGAAGAGGGAAAGTGGGCATTCTGGATCTGTGCTTAGGCTATGTGAATGTGGAATGATTGTTCCATGTCTTCTGAAACCTGGCTGTGAACCAGGGGCAGATTTCCAGATGGTCAAACAGTAACTTCACAACACCAGGCCACTATTTCTCATCTTTCCAAGTTCCCCTACTTCCCCAAACATATGCATTCATGACTAACCTTAAGGTCAGAACCTGCGACCTCAGTCTCAGGTCAGTCTGGGTACTCTTCATGAAGTGATTCGATTTGCTGAGCCTTCCTTCTACCCACAAAGAGGTGATGGTGATAAGGAACAGGCTAATTCAAAGGGGTGTTGTGAGGAACAAGTGAGATCATATATGTGAAAGTTCTTGGGAAAACATGAAGTACTGTAAAACATTCCCTGACTATGGGAGAACTTCCTCCGGGATCCTCCAATACAGAGGTAGGTGTATTTTCCATGTGCAAATTATAGCTGATATTACACCACCTTTACACGGCCTGTTTATATGCAGCATTCCTACTAGACTATAAGCTCTTTGAGCATAGTAAATGAGTCTTGTTCAGCATTGTATTTCCTCAGGGCCTGGTACTAGCAGGCAGTTGGAGTTTGTTAGATGAATAGCAGATTGAAATAATAAATTTCTTTAGAGTAACACAGTGGTTTGTGGGAAGGGGAGGCAGTAGAAAAATACCGTTGCCTTTACAGCTTTCGTTTCTCTACAGAAAAAAAGTTAAGTGTCTCACCCTGAGTTTTTCCATATATGCGGAATAGACAGAATTCATTATAAGAAAACTTTAACAAAGAATTTGGTCTTGCATTCTAGAGGTTTGCTAAATCTTCATTTCTACATATGGAATGTAATAGGAGAGCTATTACATATGGAACAAGTGATCGATTTGTTGATTCAACTGATTGAAAGGAGTGAGAAGGCTGAGAACAACTTTGAGATCATGCCACTCTTTTTTTGTCACAACTGATGAAGTATGATCTTCACTAGTCAGGTTAAACTTATATTTCTATACAGCCCATCATACCACCACCTATATATGCTGAAGATAAGACTTTTTTTTTCAGGAAACAATTAGATGGCTAAAGAATCATTCTTAGACTAAATTCTACCCGTATTGCCACCAAATGAAATACAGACAGATCACTCAATTCTCATATTCTCTCTCTCTCTCTGTTTAAATGGGTCTGATTAAGTGATGTATGGGTCACTCAGAGTAAAAGCAGTTCAAATGATCATTTTACATGTAATGAATAACATCATTTTTTAAAGCTGGCTGTATTTATTAGAAAGTACATTAGAGAACATACGATAGTGGGCTGTGTGGTTTACTTATAGGGGAGTCATAATGTGCAGCAAAAGGTGGGTTCAGACAGTTAGGAATATTTTGTTCCTGCTCATTTGTAATGAATGGAAATTAACATCATAATAAGTGGATATTCTATTTAAGCACACCACAGAGAATATAGGAAGAGTAATTACAACTTCTTAGCTAATTTTATTATTATTGATATGATGGTGGAAGAAAACCAAGATCATTTTCTAAAGATATAGTTAGCTGAAAGGGATAATTCATTTATAAAGAAATAACAACACTAATAAAAATATTAATGAGTCTTAAATTCCTCAGTCCTTAAGACAACTCAGAGTCCAACACATAACTATAAAATAAGGTACAAATATTATAGTTAGGAAGCTAGCAAGGCTTCATGTTAAACTGGGAGAGGGTAAATAACTATAGATAGAATCATAATATGCGTCCTTGTCCAAATGTTAACTACATTACTGGAAGAGTACCAGGGAAATGAGAAGGGGCTTGAACCCAGATTTAGTTCCGATTTATGCCTTCGAGATAAGACTATGGAAAAGTGAATGCCAGCATTTCCACAAATTACAGCTGCCTTAAAAGCTTTACCATATAGCAGCTGATATCTTAAGCAAACTAGTGTTATAGAATTTAAAGTTTGAATATCATGGGTCATATCTTTATGTGTTTGTTTTTGCTATATGTTATTTGTTGCCAAGCAACATGGTCCCAAAGTCCGCCCCCCAAATTTAAAGGCCACCTGAGTGGGGTATCAGCTTCCTCTGACTTCCCTTTATGAAGGTTGGAGGTCTATCTGTGTGGGCATGGGTGCTACAATTTATCTAAGAGTAAGGGTGCAGTAACAGGCCCCAGATGTGTTCAACAGCATAACTAAGAAGATGCAACTCTCATTAAAGCAATGAGACACACTTCCAGTGTCCTGAATAAAACAACAAAAGAAGAGTTGTCCAACTGATTTATTCCAAATGACCCATAGCCACTTTGTAACCACACTTTTTCCTAGCACCTTTGTGGAATACCTGTGCATCAGAATGGAACAGCCAGATCTGCACAAACAACCAAGGACTTCTCAGGGGCCTCTGCTGTAGGAGTCTCCAAGAAAGAACAAGCTGAATACTCAACTCAGAATCAGCTGAAGACTTGCACAAAGAAACAAGCTTTTGCATACTCCTGACATCCTTCTCCTTCTGGAACCAGCCAGATGACAGCAATAGCTTTCTTAGCTTAGTTGCCCAGGAGGCAGTTTCTCAAATGCAGGGTAGAGAGGGCAGCCAAGTGAAAGAGTTATCGACCATGTGTGTGCTGAGTTCAGTGCAGCAAACCAAGCTGAACTGAGACTTGAGACCTCAGCATCTACCCAGAGTCTCAATCTAGCAACCTGCTAAGGAGGTTTGAATCCTGTACTCACAGGCCCAAACAATCTGCAGGCACATTCAGTTTTCCGACTTCTACAGAACATGTGGAGTTGTGTCTATAAGCACAGTGACAGTTCACACAGACGGAAAGGTTGATGGCTGCCTGGTCAGCTGTCTGTCTCATCTGTTCTTGTAGGACTGCAAGGGTGTTCATGAAGCCACCCCAGTATGCATGTAATAGAGGAACCTCCTCCACTAAGAATTCCTTGCTCACACCCACACATGCATGCAGACACACAAACACACACACACACACGCATGCAGACACACACACACACACATAAGTGAACACTCACACTTTTCCTGTTTTAATTAGCTACTGTTCCATAAATTTTAATTCCCTGTACGACTAGTAATTGATAACAGATTCCTTATTAAATATCTACGATAAACTGTACTTTCACAATGCCGTGTGTATTTTAGCACAACAGAAGTTCCCTTTGAAAAGAATCATTTGGACGGTGCTAATAATTTCTGGGTGCAGCTGTCCTTATATCATGGAATGAGCAGGGAAGAGGGACCCAAATCAACTGTCTCCATGGTGGAATTAAGGGAGTGTACGAAGCCCCACACACTCTGTGAATGTAGAGCCAGCATTTTAAATGGCTGTCAAGTCAGTTTTGAAAGCCAGAATTTGTTAACCCCCACCCATGCGTTCTTATGGCATTTCTTGGCCTCACTTGATAGATTGATTCTGAAAACATACACTAATTTTTTTAAATGCAAAACAGACCCACTTGTTTTAGGGCCTGTACAAACAGAGGATGAGGAGAGTGGAAACAGCGTAAACAATGTTGTTTATATCCAAGGCCTGAGAAAACTGCTGCACTTTCCTCTGAAATTGCAGGAAGTATCAGAGTAGCCCCCACCCATTAAGGTGGAATAAGAACCATATTTTCTATAGGAATGGATACCATTTTTCAGATATACTGACATTAAAGGATCTCAAAGCAAGAGCACAATTAATAAAGAATGGGATCTCCTTTAACCTGCAATTGAAAGGGCAGAAAATTCCATCCACAGACAACACTGAAAAGTGAAAACTAAGTGAAACCAAATACAGCCAAAGGGCCAATGTGAGAAACACTGGAGATTTTCATGGTTCTGCTTCACTTTTGACCTATTGTGGGGGCATAGAGATGGTTCCTATAGGTTTATACGTAAAAGGGGACTATTATTGCATCAGGAGTACCCAGCAGTGTGTGCTTTGAGCCCTGAAGGTTTGTAGTTGCATTGGACTAGGCCTGTTTTATCCTCTCTTTTTTTTCCATCGGTTGGCTTCCTTAATACATTTCTCCATTTTTTTTTCTTGTTGTTGTAACAAAACTATATTTAAAAGCAAGCAACAGGAAGCTTTTACTTGGGAAGTTGAGGTTTAAGCACTCAGTGGCAAACAATGAACCGGAGAGATAAAGATGCAATGCAAATGGTAGGGAACAGACCTTTGCTAGTTTCCTGCCAAAGTTGACTTGTGAGCATGTGCAAAGTCCCGATATGGACTAACAGTGCTATTTTGCTTTTATTTACTCCAATTTATTTGTTCCTGTGAGAATCCCCTATAAAAACAAAGTGTGGGGACAAACAATGGAAGCTTTGCCATCTCCTCCTTGCCAGGGCTTTTATTTTACACATTATCAAATGTTTTCATCAGTGGAGTTCAGCCCATTCATTCAATTCTGTGAATCACAACCCAGATCATATTGCAATGGGGGGAGAAAACCTATGCATGGCTTGAATCATTGAAAGAAAGAAAAAAAGAAAGGTCTCCCTATCACCCTTTCCCTTTGACACAAACAGATTTGTGGCCCTTTATAACACTCTAAAATGGCCACCATGTCCCCAAATAGTCAAGTTAACTAGAAACTTTTTAAAAAGTAAGCTTGCAAATCCATAACATAATTTTATCTCCATTCCCTTTTTTGGCCCCTTCCCCAAACAGGTATCCATGTCAAAGGAGAGCTCTTGAGTTGGGGGTTTGTTTGACCTAGGTCACGCAAAGGTCAAGCTTTTCACCAGTTGTTAACACAAAGCTTCCAGCCAACCCACCCTCCAAATCCGGCTACACAGTCTGTTTCCATCTGCAAATGCACTATGCACATTGGATTTTTCTCAGTTTTGCAGGAACTAACAATCCCTTCACTGTAAAGTAGTCTCAGTGACAAATAAATAGGTCAAACACTCTTCGGTGAAACTGTAGACGCTGAATTTGCCAAATATGGAAATGTAATGGATTTTGACTTTTTCATTTTTAAAAAGGCTTTTTAAAGTGTTATTTTAAAACCAGTTGAACAGATTGCTTTATTCCTTTATTGAACTTCAAGGGATGCTGTCTTTTAAGCAGTTTTATGCAATCCAAACTATATTTTAGCCCCTCTGAAAGAGATCAATATTTATTCAGATTGATTTTTAAGATTTACATGTGAAAAATAGATAAAATTGAATCAAATATAAACCAAAACTAATTCTGTCAACTCCCATGAAAGTCAATAAAGCCAAAATAAATTTAGCAGATTTCATCTACCTGCATTTGAGAATTGTTTTACTTCATTATTTCTTATAAACTTACTGAGGAGAAATTTGCTTAACTCTTATCCAGGCTTCACTTACTGAAACAATAAGGCTCTCTATGGAATATTTTGCACTTGAATATTATCACCAGGATAGCATATGGCAAACTAGCGGTAGGCAGTTTATCTTCATCCTCTTTGTAAGCTAAAATTAGCACAATGCTTTTGCAGCACTGTGCACTTGACTCGGGCCAGAGTGATATTCTCCACAATGCCATGCTTGTTCCACATCCTGATAGCTTCCAATATTTAAGCAAGTTGATTGAAGTTTTATATTAACAATCACAGATACATTTTAATGCAATAAAATCCTAAAGTATGGCCAACAATAAAATGTAAGGCTACTATATTAAGAATCAAACTTAAAAACCGTCCTTCATCTGCCTCTTGAAATATAGTGTTTCAACTACAGAGGAGTTCAAATATTTACAGAGGCTAATTGTACCAAGAGGGATATTTATAAGACTCCAAAAGCAAGACACAATTACCTTCTTAGACAACTAAGGCGCATTTTTCTACTTGTTTACCATATTCAGTTTTTCTTGCTAATATGTCCTTGGTGCTAAAAATGCATTGTTGCTAAGAATTAAGTATGCACTTTCAGAGGATTAAATGAAGGTGATCTGCCAATGGAAAGAGCTTACTCTTTAAACAGGAAAGCAGCTACTGGCTGGCTCTTTGAAAGGATTACAACACAAACAATGATTTTAAAAACAATGGAAGAGGTTCAAATAATACATCCCATTTAGTTGGCCTGTAGCAGTGTAATCTTCTCATCAAATAGTTAAAAACAAAAAACTTTAGGAAGAATTAACCTAAAAAACATAAGATTGACAGGTAAGCAGCAGTATATTTACATTTGGAAGAGAGAATGCCTCCATCCTCTTTACCTCCCCGCTTTTAATGCCATTTGTTAAGGCAGATGTTATACTAAAAAGATTTTGCTGAAATTTTCACTAACCAATATCAGACTGAAGTTTTCTCTTATCCTTGTGTGCTGGGACAGATATATTCACCTTGTTATCAACAGATTAAATCCAAGATAATAAGCAAATGCTGATATTGCAGCTGCTTTTTAGCAATAGACTTTTTTTTTTTTTTTTTTTTGAGACGGAGTCTCGCTTTGTCGCCCAGGCTGGAGTGCGGTGGTGCAATCTCGGCTCACTGCAAGCTCCGCCTCCTGGGTTCATGCCATTCTCCTGCCTCAGCCTCCTGAGTAGCTGGGACTACAGGCGCCCACCACCATGCCCGGCTAACTTTTTGTATTTTTAGTAGAGACAGGGTTTCACTGTGTTGGCCAGTATGGTCTTGATCTCCTGACATTGTGATCCGCCCGCCTCAGCCTCCCAAAGTGCTTGGATTACAGGCATGAGCCACTGCACCCAGCCAGCTCATTATTTATTTGACCTAGTCATATTATTCTCAGAAGTATATATTTCATCCAAGGAGAAAAACATGAAAACCCTCCACAAACCATGTAAAGTGACCTCATACATGATCTAACTAAAATGGTCTTTCTTTTGATGGGACATATTAATCTGTTTTTACCAGTCATTCCTGACCCACATTCTTCCACCAGCATAGATAAAGTATACTGGAGAAAAAAAAGCAGAAGACAAATATTTAAATATACAAATCACTTGGAAATTTTAGTAATAACCAAATAAAGCACCTGCATATCCAAAGTCTAACAAAAAAGCTGATATGCATTTGGAACTTTTCAGCCATATTTGTATGCAAAAGAATCAAATCTGTAATACCACTTTGCACCCAGATATTCAGAAAACTCGGTTATTAAGGTTTTGTACTTTTTGATGGCTATTACTGATGCTAAGTCCTAGATTCAGAATTTCTTCTCATTGACCATGAAATTATGTGGAACTTAACTGACCTTCAGCATACTTCAATCTATATGTAAAATGTTTCTGAAAGGTTCTTCATTCTAGCTAGGTTTGTAAGCAAACTTTCAACTTGGTTTTTAGAATTTCAGTCGTTTAGATGTGATGGGAAACATTCAATCACCTAGCTCGATTTACTTTATTTACCGAAGAAATTTTATCCCTGCTAGGTTATGATTTGTCCAACCTAGAGCACATGGCTTGTAAGTTAACGAAGTAGGGACACAACCTGTATTTCAAGGACAGCAAGTCTTCAAATTTGGCCACAGGCCCTCTTAGAAAGACACTGAAGAGTTCCCAGAATGAAATACACATAACCAATTACTTAAAATAGAAACTGATCACCACGAGCTGATCTTTGCATAGAGTCAAACACAACTGTATTCTGAATGCAAATGTTTCAGTATTTGTTTCCAAGACACCAAAATAAGTGGTTAAACAGTTTGATGGGGAATATAGGTATAGTTGAAATATCTGTCTCCTCAGAAATCCATGGATTCTTAAATATTCTTTTTTCACTGATGAAGAACACATGGTAATATATACACATATGTGTGTGTATCCATGTATATAGAAAAAAAACATGGCAAAATGTTAACAATTGTTGAAACAGAATGGTGAGTTATGGGTGTTTATTGTACAACTTGTTCTATTTTTCTGCATGTATGAAAACATAATAAAAAATTGCAGAAATGCTAAAAAATAATATGTAGAAAAGAATGTCAATGCAATGCTTCACAAATCTTGTCCTGTTTTTCAAGGATGCCCTCTCTCACCACTCCTATTCAACACAGTATTGGAAGTTCTGGCCAGGGCAATCAGGCAAGAGAAAGAAATAAAGGGTGTTCAAATAGGAACAGAGGAAGTCAAATTATCTCTGTTTGCAGATGACATGATTGTATATTTAGAAAACCTCATCGTCTCAGCCCAAAAACTCCTTAAGCTGATAAGCAACTTCAGCAAAGTCTCACGATACAAAATCAATGTGCAAAATCACAAGCATTCCTATACACCAATAATAGACAAACAGAGAGCCAAATCATGAGCAAACTCCCATTCACAATTGCTACAAAGAGAATACAATACCTAGAAATACAACTTACAAGGGATGTGAAGGACCTCTTCAAGGAGAACTACAAACCACTGCTCAAGGAAATGAGAGAGGACACAAACAAATGGAAAAACATTCCACGCTCATGGATAGGAAGAATCAATATCGTGAATACAGCCATACTGCCCGAAGTAATTTATAGATTCAATGCTATTCCCATCAAGCTACCTTTGACTTTCTTCACAGAATTAGAAAAAAACTACTTTAAATTTCATATGGAACCAAAAAAGAGCCCGTATAGCCAAGACAATCCTAGGCAAAAAGAACAAAGCTGGAGGCATCACGCTACCTGACTTCAAACTATACTACAAGGCTACAGTAACCAAAACAGCATGGTACTGGTACCAAAGCAGATATATAGACAAATGGAACAGAACAGAGGCCTCAGAAATAACACCACACCTCTACAACCATCTGATCTTTGACAAACCTAACAAAAATAAGCAGTGGGGAAAGGAGTCCCTATTTAATAAATGGTGTTGGGAAAACTGGCTATCAATATGCAGAAAACTGAAATTGGATCCCTTCCTTACACCTTATACAAAAACTTACTCCAGATGGATTAAAGATTTAAACATAGGACCTAAAACCATAAAAACCCTAGAAGAAAACATGGGCAATAACATTCAGGATATTGTCACGGGCAAAGAGTTTCTGACTAAAACACCAAAAGCAATGGCAACAAAAGCTAAAATAGACAAATGGGATCTACTTAAACTAAAGAGCTTCTGTACAGCAAAAGAAACTATCCTCAGAGTGAAAAGACAACCTACAGAATGGGAGAAGATTTTTGCAATCTATCCATCTGACAAGGGGCTAATATCCAGAATCTAGAAGGAACTTAAACAAATTTACAAGAAAAAAAACACAACCCCATGAAAAAGTGGGTGAAGGATATGAACAGACACTTTTCAAAAGAGGACATTTATGTGGCCAACAAACATATGAAAAAAGCTCATCATCACTGGTCATTAGAGAAATGCAAATCAAAACCACAATGAGATACCATCTCACGCCAGTTAGAATGGCGATCATTAAAAAGTGAGGAAACAATAGATACTGGAGAGGATGTGGAGAAATAGGAATGCTTTTACACTGTTGGTGGGACTGTAAACTAGTTCAACCATTGTGGAAGACAGTGTGGTGATTCCTCAAGGATCTAGAACTAGAAATACCATTTGACCCAGCAATCCCATTACTGGGTATATTCCCAAAGGATTATAAATCATTCCACTATAAAGATACATGCACACGTATGTTTACTGCAGCACTATTCACAATAGCAAAGACTTGGAACCAACCCAAATGCCCATCAATGTTAGACTGGATAAAGAAAATGTGGCACATACACACCATGGAATACGATGCATCCATAAAAAAGGATGAGTTCATGTCCTTTGCAGGGACATGGATGAAGCTGGAAACCATCATTCTCCGCAAACTAACACAGGAACAGAAAAACTAAACACCGCATGTTCTCACTCATAAGTGGGAGTTGAACAATGAGAACATATGGGCACAGGGAGGGAAATATCACACAGTGGGGCGTGTCAGGGGGTGGGGTGGAAGGGGAGGGATAGCATTAGGAGAAATACCTAATGTAGATGATGGGTTGATGGGTGCAGCAAACCACCAAGGGACATGTATACCTATGTAACAAACCCACAGGTTCTGCACATGTATCCCAGAACTTAAAGTATATTAATAAAAAATCATATGTGCATATGTATATAAAAGCCAACAATAAAGAAAAAATGGTTAAACAAACAAAAATCTTCTGACACCTGTATAGAGTAAGTTACATAAAACTTCCCCCCCAAAAAAAAAAATCTTGTCCTGTATTTTAAATTTTCTATGTAACATTCTAGGCTGTAGTATGAGGATCTTTGGACATTTTCACTGTATGGTGCCCCAACAGAACAGAGTCATCACCACAAGTATAAGAAATTCCCTTTTTGGCCAGGCGCAGTGGCTCATGCCTGTAATCCCAGCACTTTGGGAGGCTGAGGCTGGTGGATCACCTGAGGTCAGGAGTTCGAGACCAGCCTGACCAACATGGCGAAACCTTGTCTCTACCAAAAATAAAAATATTAGCCAGGTGTGGTGGTGCATTCCTGTCTTCCCAGCTATTTGGGAGGCTGAGGCAGGAGAATTGCTTGAACCCAGGAGGCAGAGGTTGCAGTGAGCCAAAATCGTGCCATTGCACTCCAGCCTGGGCCACAAAAGTGAAACTCCATCCCCCCCCCCAAAAAAAGAAAGAAAAAAATTCCTTTTGTAAAAAAGGAATGAGATCATGTTTGATTGTTAGAAGACCACCTATAATCCCTTGAGAAGGGATAAATGGGCTTGCAGCTAATATAAAAAATTTAAGCACATTGCTATGTCATGAGAGAATGAATAGAAAAATAAAGGAAGATAGTCAAAATAGGAAATGGGCTCTCTGTGCTCTCACCATAACAATGCAACAACACTGTACACATAAAAAAGAGAAAAAGACATAACCAGATGAGGCGGAGAGGGTGAGTGGGTAGTCAGCACCTTCGAGTCATTTTGTAGATGAAAAAAGTGGTAAAGTTGATTTCTTATAAACAAATAAAACCCTCCCTATGAATCTAGTTTTGCTTCCCCATAACTTACCAGAATCAAACTTTTTTAGTCGCAATTAATAGGTAAGAGGTATTTTGAACCTTATTTTACCAACTGCAATTGTCACAAACCTAGTTCTCAAGATATCTAGAATATTTGGTAAAGTTTATCTGTAATACTAAGGATTATCTTTCCATATCTTAAGATTTACCAGTAACACTGATGTCCAGAAATTCAAAGGCCAGACTACCCAATAGCTTCATCAAAAACCAAAGGTTATTGTGACCAGATGAGACCAGAGACACAAGAAGAAACTTTGTTAGTGGCCAAATATATTCCCCACCCTAACTTGGCTCCTGTGAGGAAATTCCACCTAGGACCCCCAAGGACACTCAACCTTAACCCAATCTGACCATCAAGAAGTGGTATGCCATTCAACATGTAATCTTGACTGACACCACAAATTTCATTTTCTCACAGACACTTTAATGTGTGGTACAGAAGGAACATGAGCAGTTGTTTAAAAGGAATCCAGTAGACCAAAGGCCTTGTGGTAAGAATTTTATCAGTCTGCTTCCCTTCTCAACCATTCACTTCCTCATCACTGCCTCCTCAGGTAAAAGTGGCAGATCTATGGAACATTTCAGAGTGATGGACAGTGGAAGGGAGTCCTGTGAGGGTGAAAATCTTGGTGGCCCACCAAGTTTACAATGCCCTCTATCCTGACACAAAAGGGCAGCCAAACAGTCTTCACTGTAAAATAAATACATATTTGGGAATAATACTAGATTCTCAATTTCTTGGAAGGCATCACTCACATTTAGAAATGGACACCAGTCCAGCCAGGCATGGTGGCTCATGCCTGTAATCCTAGCTCTCAGGGAGGCAAGAGGCGGGAGGATAGCTTGAGCCCAGGAGTTTGAGACCTGCCTGGGCAATATAGCAAGAACCCATTCTCCACAAAAAGGAAAAAAAAAAAAGACAAAAAAAAAAAAAAATAAGTGTAACTCCCCTTAGAAATGGACACCAGTCCTAAGCAGTCTCTTTTTCCACAGAGAAAAATTAATCAGCGGATAATGATGATGTGGTAATGACAGCAGCTAACACATACATAATGCTTACCATTGCCAGGTATGGTTCAAAGTTCTATATATTAACTTGTTTAATGTTCTTAACAGTCCTATAAGTAGGTACTAATACTACTCCCATTTTATGGGTGAGTTTAGGCTGTTCCTCTGTCCAAAAAAGTCAAACCGTCTCACGTAGAAATCTGATTTATTAAAAGCCTGTTCTCCATGAGTAGAGACCAATATTGGGTTGCTTCCATTCTGATCCTACACTGAAACCCCCTCATGCCTGAATATCACTAGATGGCATCAGGAATATTGAATGAGACAGTAGGTAACTCCTAAAGAGAGCAACATTGGGAAATATGTGTGTTCCAGACAGTTCTCAATTCAGGGGTAAAGGGAGAAACAAACACTGGACTATCAATTCCTTGAGGGCAGGGATTGGTCTTACTCATTTCTGTCATCCCAGAACTTAGCACAGTGCCCTCTATACAGAAGGGTCTCCATGAATGAATAAATGAATGAACGAAATATAATGCTAAGCAGTGCCTGATCACTTTCTTCTAAAGATCCTTCCTCATACGTCATTCTGTCTTCTCTCTTTATAACAAGAGACAGAGAGAGAGAACTGGTAGACACATTTCAGAAATAAATGAACCAAAAAGATATCAGTTACTGGGTTACTTCTTAACCTGGTAAAAAAGAAAATTGTTGGAATTGAGAAACCTGACTGACTTAGGTCTTGTTGTTTTCTCACTCACACCCTGTCAGGCCTTAGGTAATTCTCACCTATGAAATAGAGACACAAATCTCTGCTCCGCCATAGGGTGGTGGTGTGAGGCTCACAAATGAATAAGGGTGGGCACCTTTCAGAATCTGAAAGCATGAAAAATGAGTTTTTTGTTTGAAAAATTTCCCACCTAGCATTGTACCTGGCACATAGTAGATTTTCAGTAAATATATTTATTAAATAATGGAATATCACTGGGCGTGGTGGCTCACGCCTGCAATCCCGACACTTTGGGAGGCCGAGGTGCGCAGATCACAAGGTCAAGAGATTGAGACCATCCTGTCTGACATAGTGAAACCCTGTCTTTACTAAAAATACAAAAATTAGCTGGGTGTGGTGGTGTGTGCCTGTAGTCCCAGCTACTCAGGAGGCTGAGGCAGGAGAATCACTTGAACCTGGGAGGCAGAGGTTGAAGTGAGCTGAGATCGCGCCATTGCACTCCGGGCTGGCAACAGAGCGAGACTCCGTCTCAAAAAAAAAAAAAAAAAAAAAAAGGAATATCAGACCTAAAGAGCCACAAGTCTCTGATCCTCTTAACTCCATTTCATAAGACTTCATTTAAGAGGCTCAAAATTGTCAGTGCCAACCTCAGTGGATGGAATAAAACCAATCTCAGGTAAATGCCACTTCAGGTCAGAGTTGGAAAAGTTACATCCAACTGCACATTAAAATAAATAATACTGTCAGCCTTATGGAGAGGCAAGACTCATGAGAATAAAGAGATGCTCAAGGTACCAAGATTGAAAAATCAAGCCAACGGGCCCCAACTCTTGCAACCCTCCTGTTTTTGCTCCTTCTCCCCAGCATCCTAGGTCACAAACCAAAAGAATGGCAGCGTCATTGCCGTCATTTTGCTCCTCTGAAATAGGAACCTGGATTAGCTTTAGCTGGCTGAAGCTCAACCCAGATAAGTCCAGAGCAATGCTGATAGGCAGCAGGAAGGAATTTGAGGAAGTGACAAGAAATGCCACGTCATCCATCATAAAGAAAGCTTTCCCACAAAGTGGCCTGGGAGCTGGCTACATAGCAACAGGGGCTCAGAAAGATGCAGATAAACACAGAAGTCTTTCCTAGCACCAGAATAGAGAGCCAACCACAAACAATTCATGCCCTTGCCACATCCTTCAGTGAGTGGTAGGAAGAATGCAGGATACCCTGCCTTCCACTTTCTCTGCTTATGCAGCCAAAAGGAACCTGAGCTTGCATGTCCTGGGTGCCCTCCTGCTGCAGGGAATCAGGACGCCTGAGGCAGCAGACTTGCCTCTCTGCTCATTTCTAACACATGAACCAGAGAATCACCAGAAATCCTGAGGATGTGTTTTTTTTTTAACAGAGATTCTAGGCTACAGTCTTTCTGTTGCAGGGAAGGGTATGTGCCATGTCAGAAATAAACTCTTCCTAATTTCATTCTCCAAGTAATGGACATCATAATAATCTGCAATGGCATCTGTCATTGCAAAGATTTCCACGATTCTTCACAAAAGTTTCATAGGAAAGTAGAAGTCAGCAAGCAGTTATTCTCCAAAGAAATGCGTAAGTAAAGAAATGAGACTTAGCAAAGAAGGCTGGAGAGAGTGGAATTCTTCTTTCCTGTAGTTTTCTTAGACAGCAAGAAATTCCCTATTGATTACATATGTTATGACTTTCTGATGGTTTAAAATTTCATTCAAAGGGTCTGTTCTCACAAAAACGTACCCAAAACTTGTCTATCTTCAGGAGGAAATTTGTACTTTGAAAAACAGACAAAAAGATCAAATCTTTTAGCCAAAAATATATTCTGCATTATTAAATAATTCTAGTGACTACTTAAAAGGGCATATTGAGCTAGATCTCAGCCTGTATCTTCATTGGATAAATCACATCATATCCCAGTGTGTTAAATCTCCTTGAAAGAAACTCTGGCTTAGATTCTGCCATCTCAAATTGTCCCAAACTTCTATCTAAAGAGAAATTTTAGTCACTAGTATCCCAGAGGTTTCATTATGGCCACAGCTGTTAGTAGACCACATTTTCATCCTGAGTAGCCAGGGAAAAATTTCAATGCAGTACATTTTTTGCTCAAAACTCTTTGAGAACACACCAAATAGGAAATAATTAGAATAACATTTACTTATCCTCACATATTAGCATTAAATTATTAGTTGTATTAGTGGCTTGCATTTACATTAAACTTGCAAATTATATAGACCCTTATTTCTATTCTAAGAGCATTTGGATTTTTTCCCTGCATGCATATCTAATCATTTGCTTACCTCTTATCACTCCAGGAACCTAGAGTTCTTAATTCCATGGATTGCCACAGGGCAAGAATCTAGGCCACCGTTTATGCACAGAAATCAATTCAGCCATCACTACGCTATGCATCAAAACAACATTTTAAGAGCAAAAGTTGAAGCCAGTGGCATTGAGCCAAAGCACCTCTCCTCTGAAGGAAAATGCAGTGGGATTTTTAAAGAGCAAATAGGGCAGGTTACTGAGCCTTACTGTCTCACCAAGAAATGGAGAATCCTTCATGGCCCAGGGTTTCTTGATTCAAATCTGGAGCTTAAGACTTTGTGCCTAAAGAAAAGTGCTGATTGCCTTATCCCCCAGTGCATTTCTGGAATGTCCCATGTAAATATTCACTGGATCAATTTTCTTTCTTTGCTCCTAGTGAGATCATATTAACCAATGACACTTTTATGTTTTGAATTAAAATCAAAAAGAGCATTTTGGCACCATAAGTCTATTGCATTTTTATAAGATCTTCATCTCTGAAACACAATCTTATATTAACATGACAGTTAAAAAAAATCATATTATCATAAATTATAGAAACATCATTGGCTTCTTTTAAATTGTATTCAATCTACTAACTACACCATTCACAAATTATAACAATCTATGCAAATGTACATTAAAGCCATAAAAAGCTTTTCCAGCATATCCTTTTCCCACAGCCCAAATAAAGGTAAATTAAGAAAATCTGGCAAAGGGCATATATGTCTATTGCCATTTCCCACAGCAAATAGGGTGTTTTCCTCTGGGAATAAAACATTTTCTTTAAACTACTGTTTATAACCCTTATCAGCTCAACTGCAATAGAGCCATCAAGTCCAATCTCTTGTGGAAAAAAGTCAAGGTCAACAAGTACTTGCATTTTTGTTTTTTCTTTAGCTGCAATTGCTACTGACATTCAATTGGGTAATAAACACGAGGTCTGTCAAATGTTCCCAAAGAACAGGTGATCCAAAAGCTATCTCAGCACAAGGCCACTGCCAGGTAATCAAACAATCTTGTTATAACAATTATGATTTGAGTACATTTATTTATAGATGCAAACATCTGTCAGTTCTGAATGAATATTGCCAGACAATTCCCACCATTGCGGTCATAAGAATGAGGAAGTACAAGAGGGCTCTTGCTAGAATTACTCACCAACAATAATGTGTACCCTGATGAGCAGAGTAACATCCAAAGAAAAGGGTTTCTCCTCTTATCTTTTCTATCTAAAGGCAATTTTGTGTAGCTCGATACAGCCATGTCCTTTACTATGCCAGCCAGGTTCCTGAGCCCAGTTGCCTCTCTCTGCCTGAAAACCAATTCTACGGTTATGTGTGTGTGTGTGTGTCTATTTGGAATTGTTGCATTATTCCTTTAAGCCAGCATGGTTGCTACATTCAAAAACACTCCATTTTAACTTGAAAAGTGCTAGAATTTGTTCAGCACGTTTAATCCTAAAAAGTCAGATAGATGTTTGGAATAAAGACCACATAGTTCTTTCCAATTCATCATGAAGCTCACTGATATCAACAGGAGTTATGCATTTGGATCTGGGCAGCACATGGCTCCATGCCATATGCAACTTACGGATTAAAAATAGAATCTGTTCCAGCTACAAAGTCCGACATGTTAAACCTACGGCCTCCATTTGAAATATGAAAATTAAATCTACAGACTATGGCTAGTGTCTAAGATGATGACTCTGATCCACATAATGCAAAGCTATTGCTCACATTTCAGTTATGGAAAATGAGCCTAAGGTCTATTCTTGGGGCCTAAAAGCAACGTTTCCACTTCTCGCTATGTAACTTGTATTAACATTCCATTATTTAGTGGAGCAATTAATGTTTTCCAAAGCTGATTCCTTCACTATCAAGAGCATCAGGAAAAATGGAAACAAAGTAAAGCTAATTCTTCTAAAGACATATAAACCCACATCTTGGGGAAGAAAGTAAAAACTAAAAACAAAACGAGAAATTCTAGACACACAAAATAAAGTACGCTACTTTGAAAGACAGCTTTCAATGTAGACACACTAAGTACCAGGTGATAGTGTTTTTAGCCAAATAAATACTGTTTCAGTGTAAAAAGGTATCCTTCATTCTTTAACATTCTGGCAAAAAGTCAGCATAACCAGAGTTGTATCAGCAGGCATAACGGTATACTGTTTCTAATCCTGCATTCTATTAAGTCTTGGGCAGGTAATCTGAAGACTCTACATAAAAAGAAAAATCAGCAGCTGAGAAGTGGGAAAGGCTGAAGCACGCCAGGATTAGAATCCACTGGGAGCGCATAAACATGAAGGCCCATGAAGCAAAACATCTATTCTGCAAATACTCAGGAAATGTTCATCAATCAGTTGTCAAGCAAAGGGGGAAGTCACCTCATTTTCAGAGCAGTAAACTGATAAAATGAGTCACCAAATTCCCATGACAGCTTGGCTGGCCTCTTCCTTTCCACCCAGCCCCTGGTCTCCACGGAGCCGGAGCCTTCTTTGAGGGAAAGCAGTGCAGCAGAGAGAATTAGCAGGATTTTTGCAAGCCATCCTCAGGAACGGGTGGGAAAAGCATCACCTCTGCCCAGCAAGGGTGTAGGAGAAAAGCCACAGCCATCAATGACCAGCTGCATTTTCTCCCATCTAGAGTGGCAAAGCTACATTCAGAAGACAAAGAAAGAGCATGCCGATGGGATCTGTAGTCTGTGTAGTCAGTCTTCCGAAACCTTGGCATCATCCCAGAGCCTTTGCACTCCACTGCCCTCTGTGTCCACTCAGTCTCTGTGTCCAGTCCAGTCTTCCTCCTCAAAGCTACTCTCTCTAGCCTCCTCCCTCTGCCTTAGTAAAGTTCTGCAACATTTCTGAATAACTATCATGCTGACTCCAGCCTCCCCCGCTCCAATTCCTCCTTCACTTCCATCCGACCACGCCACAACCTTCACATTTCCAATGACTCCCTACTGCCTGCTAAACCAATGCCAGAATGACAAATATGGCCTTAAGATGACAAATATGACCCTTTGTGGTCTTGCCCCTGTTACCTCTTGGGCCTCACCTCAGACTCTTCCTCTCTCACACCCACTCTCTGCTCACGCTGAGGCACACACAAAGTCCCCAAAGTGGCATACTGTCTCTCCTTCCTACCTTTACACAAACTAATTTTTTTTCCTTACATGCCCCTCTTCTCCATCTCTCCCAAGTTTCCAACATAGACTCACTCTCTTAGGAGACTGAGAGGGAGATCAGAAGTAGAAAACCAATTTCTTCTAGGGCTAACTCCGGGAGACGAGGTAGTGGTTGCTGGGGCCCTGTGTGGAGAAGGACCTGCATCTGCACTCCTTTCAGGCCCAGTGACAAGGGTGCTGTGATCCATTAAAAATGGCCACCATGGAAAGACTAGAGAGAGGCCTGTCTGATGCCAGGCAGGTGCTGCCCCTGTGCCAGTTTGTTAGGTACCATTCCTCTAATTCCAAATTACTCAGAACCTGCTCACTAGGGAGACTTAACCTACGATATATTAAACTGTCTGTTCCTCCACCAGACTGTCAGTTTCTTGATTCCAGAAATGACCTCTTTCACTCTGAATTCCCACATCTAGCACAGGACTGGTATGCAGTGGACATTTAATTAATACTCATTCAATTAATGAATGGGAATATTTCTCTTTTCACTTCTATCTTTGGGAGTATTCCTCTCATATGCTTAAAATGTACATCAAGCAATACTTTTATTTGTAGTAAATGTATTCCTTTTACCTGAGGGGATGTTTTTGGTGGTAGGATGAGGTAAGCCAAATATTCATAACACTCAGCCCCCTCCAACTGTATAGGCTGAAGTCATATTCCCTCAGAACTTTCATTTTTAAGGACTGCAGCATCTGAACCTTCCATTCTGGCATCCCAGCTCAGCCTCTCAGCATCTCCATTCTAACCATTGTTGACCTGAATCTCTCTGGCTCCATTAACCCTGTTCCCGGGGATAATAACCAGAGCAACAACAGCATCCTCACCCCCATTCCTGACTTCAGATGGAGGGAGAAAAGACTGGAGATTGAGGCGAACCCACCAGAGAATGGTCAGAAGAAGGAGACAGACAAGTGATGAAAGGCCTCATGGCATCACCAAATACTCAGCACCTTGGCTCACATCAAAATAGGCTGTCATTCATTTCAACCATGGAAATCAAGACTCAGATTCCAATGAGTTAAAGAAACAAAAGGATGAATATGATTACAGATACCTAGTCCGATCAATCAAATATGTATCAGCAATTATTATAACTGCAGCATCGTGCTAGGAGCTGGGGAACATAAGAGGAGTCCTACAGATGCTGTCAAGGATGCCAGCCTGTGCCATCTCCCTGGACTCCCTGTGTGAGGATAGGAGGAGAATTTCTTTCAGATCTTAATGCCAGTCAAATTGATTCTTCTGAGCAACTTCCATGGATGTTGTAAATCTTGTAATTAATTATGTTTCAGTCTTTGTTTTAGCTGCTAGGAAGCTCAGGGCCAAATTAATATCTATTTCTAGTAATTGTATATGATCTTATAATTTATATTGCTCGGTACTACCCTTGTTTCTTGGCTTTTTGTTTATTTTGCTTTCATTCTAATTTGTTCATCTACACATTTTTTATCCTATTGTATACTAAAAACTTTTGTTAATTTCCTTAAATCCTTTCTTAGAATGACAGGGAGAATATATATACATATTTATATTTATGCATATATAAATATATACAATATATAAATATGTTATTTATTTTATTTATATATATTATTTATATATTTATTTTATAAATAACATATTTATAAATATTTTTTATAAATATACATATTTATATAGGTGTGCATTTTTATATTTATAAATGATATTTATATTCATATATTTGTATGTATATGTGTATATATATGCATTTTAAATCAATATATCCCTTTCTCCCAAGGTATTAAAGTATAAAAGGGTGTCAAGGTGCTACCTGTCCTGGCTGTCATAAGTAGCAGGGGCACTCAAGGAAAGAGTCAAACTACAACAGTAAATGCTAATAACCTAGCAACAAGCCCATTGGCAAATTCAATATTTTCTGCATTCACTCTTTAGTTCTCTTTTTCTTAAAAATATACATTTTTAAAAAATGTAAGCTTTGCTGCATAAGGTCATATTCTCCTTTTCTTCTAATATGGAAATAAGTAACAGGAAGTTCTGCTGTCTTCATTCTTTGTTACAAAATAAAGTGAGCAATGTTAGGAGGGAATGCATATGAATTGATATTAGTAAGTGGGAGAAAGCCAAACTAATTGTACTAATCAAATAGAATGCTTTCAGGTTAAGCAATTATGGAAAACCATCTGCAAGACTGAGCTAATCCACAAAGCCAGACACTTGAGCAAAACCCAACTTTACCAACTACATTTCTGGGACTAATCAATACAACAGGTAGACAAGGCCTATATATTTTTTTTCCTAAGGAAAATGCTTGGCATAAATTTACTGTTTGGGTTAGTTTTTGCTAGGCAAACAGCCAAAGCCTCTACTACTATTCTTAAGTAGTGCTATCACCCATGAGAAAGAGAAATAACTTCAGGGGGAGAGCTAAATATCACAGCCCAGGGTGGGTAAAATCGTGGCTGCTACTGGGAAGGGCATAGGACATAAAAACATCCTCCCAGGGTAGCATAGTTACCCTTGCTACAGGGTCCTGTCTCAGAATTCAGTCTCACCTCAGCCCTATAATCCCTCAAAAGATCCTCAGATGCTGCTGCTGGTCTTCACCCATCTTCTGTTAGATGCTCACTGCGGGGCAGAGGGTGGTGTCCAAGGGTAGGAGTAGGGAGAACAAGTGATTAGGTGGATGGCATGATTTAAGGTCAAGACCTCCATATACGTGTGTTCTACATCCACGTATTCAACCAACTGAGGATGGAAGGTATTTGAAAAAAAAAAGTGGATGATTGCATACATACTGAACATGTACAGACTTTTTTTCTTGTCATTATTTTCTAAACAATACAGTATAATAACTATTTGCAAAGCATTTACATTGTAGTAGGTATTATAAGTAATCTAGAGATTATTTAAAGTATACGGGAGGATGTTCATAGGTTATATGCAAATACTATGCCATTTAATAGCAGGGAATTGAGCATCTGAAGATTTTGGTATCTGCGGGGTTGAGGGGAGAGGGTTCTGGAACCAATCCCTGGGGGATACCAAGGGATGGCTATACATCCCCAAACTCATTTAACTTCTGACACTTAAGTTTAGAAGTTGTTAACCTGGGCTATATAGACACCCCCTCAAGGGAGATCCATGGTTAGAATTCAGGGGATATATGTACTTGAGAAAGGGAAAAATTACATTTTTATTATCAATAACTTCAATTAGAATTAGCATTTCCTTCATGCATGTATGTAAGTAAGTAACAAACCACAGAACTATTAGCAGGACCTGTAACTTTGCTCCCAATGGAAATCATATTTGCATATCACAATATAGTTGTTACAAATATCTTAAAACATGATTTACATTTATCATTACTTCAAAAATTCAGCAGACAACAGAATTACTAGTAGATCTTGTTATTTAAGCCTATTTAACAGAGCACTTATATTACTATATACTTTTTTTCTTTTCTTTTTTTTTTTTTGACATGGAGTCTCACTCTTGTTACCCAGGCTGGAGTGCAATGGCACGATCTCGGCTCACTGCAACCTCTGCCTTCCAGATTCAAGTGATTCTCCTGCCTCAGCCTCCCGAGTAGCTGGGATTACAGGCACGCACCACTACACTCGGCTAATTTTGTATTTTTAGTAGAGATGGGGTTTCTCAATGTTGGTCAGGCTGGTTTTGAACTCCTGACCTCAGGTGATCCGCCCACCTCGGCGTCCCAAAGTGCTGGGATTACAGGCATAAGCCACTGTGCCCAGCCTTATATTACTATATTACAACTTGGCTTTAAAAAATATTTAGAAGATTGAATTTTAATACAATTCACTGCCCTTGTAGTCCTATGGGTTTTATTTTATACATTAATAAATATATTACTCTGATAAGGTATCCGTTGGCTTCACCAGCCTGCCAAAGGGGTCCTTTCCTCCTCAAAATGTCAAGATTCCCTTGAAGAAGATCAATCTGAGTCAGCAGCCAGGTGACTAATGGCGGTGAACGCAATGATGACCCCAATGGTTCAGACAGCAGAGGCACTGGCTGGCTCATGGCAGTGCAGAAGGACTGGACCAAGTTTCCAAGAGTGGGCTCAGGAGCCAAGTCCACCTAACAGGGCCCCATAGTTGCTGAACATCTACACCTACCAAGGTAGCGCTGTCCCTCTGCAATTTGAACCTAATACCCACCACACTGTGTTTCATCCAGCAGACCTGACCACGAAGTTCACCATGTCTGGGTCATTGGTGTGTTGTGAAATAAATACACTCACGGCTCCCTAAGAATATCCAGTATTTAGCAAATATTTTACCTTGATATGCTTGATGTTCTTAGTAGCACACAGGAAATTCCTAAGGGCAAATACTATGACCTACTCATTTTTATAGCTCACACAGAGTACCTGGCACACAGTAAGGGCTGAATCTATTTTTGATGACTTGACTAGAATGTATAAATTTACATTCCCATCCCCCACTTAAACACAACTCATGATAATATTTTGGCTCATCTGCAGGAGAGATTATAATTCTAAACTCTTTTTATCTCCTTGGGCTATGTTAAATGGATGCTTCCCTAAAATTAACTTCCTCACTTCTGCCTTGCCAAGAATGACACCATGTGAAGAATCTACCACCTGAAACAACGAATTCTCTCCTTATTTATTTCCTTGGGTAGAAACTGAAACACATGTTTGAGCTGTGCCAGGCTGTGTGTGGTGGCCCTGGAACGCCTGGGAGATCTGGCCTGAAAAACAAGTTATTGCTTATAGTTTAAAACCCAATGCAGACTCAAGAGAAGAAGGGAAGGTGAGAAAGGATAAGAGAATGAAAAGGCCTTATATAAAAACTGAATTAAATAATTACAGATTAAGACCTGGGTCTTTAAAGCTAGTATCTCCATTTTCATCATTTACATAAAACAATACAATGCATGGTATTAATATGATGTGGAACATATTTCTCTATATGTGATGTATTTTTGGAAAATACTTACAGTTTTGAAAAGAAAGAACTGAATATTATGAACAATTAACTTCCAGGTCCATGAAAACAGAAAATATACTCCACTATCACTGAAAAGCGAATGCCCTTCTAGCTAAGGGAGCTTTCTCTAATTTACAGCCGAGTGAAACTGAAAAGAAGATACTTTTTAAAAAGTTTTCATGCCTCTGGCTGCAGAGCTAAATGATGAATTGACATAACATCATTATTCATATATTTCTTTACTACTTATTTCTTATTTTAAAATATTGCATGAGTCTTGGGAGACAAAAGTAGTCAATTCTAGGAAAATAAAAGAATTGGTGTATAATTTTAGACGTGCTACAAGTCACGCCAGAGTTGGTATTTCTTAAAAAACGGCAGCAACAACAAAATTTTAATCCATCACTTGCAACAAAACTCCAGTATCTGCACAGGTAACAGTGGCCAGTAGACAGATGTCACTGACATCACAAATCAAGTGTGCAAACCAAAGGGAAAACAGAATTGTGACTTATAGGTCACACAATAAATATCACACCTTTTAAATTTCAAAAACGAGTTCAAAATTTGATAAGAAATCTAGACCATGAATTCACACATAAATAAAAACGAGCAATCAACAGAAAATATAAGAAATGACTCTGTTGACTAATGCCCTGTCTTTTCCAATTGAGGGTCAGGACTATTCAGACCCAATTACATGAGGATGGAATCAGTAAAGGTCAAGCAAAGACAAGCTGAAACTCCAACTGTCTAGCTGACCTTCAGAGCTTGTGACAAATTGCTATCAGTCAATGTCAACTAATGACAGGAGCTCTTTGGCTAATCAATTGTTCTAAAAATGATCAAGAAAACTACTCACAGGACGGCTCATTTTCACATCAATGCCTGTGAAGTATGAAAAGCTCATTTTTTGAGTTTTTAATAAGCTCGTAAGTAAAGCAGTTACTTGGTAACAGAGGTCACCTTATAGAAAAAGACAGAACCTTTGTCTTTTACATATTCTTTTATTACCATATTACAGTAAAAATATGTCACAGTTATGCTAGAGGGCTACATAATAAAGTAGATAACACTTCATCCACTTTTCAGATAAATACTTCTGTGTTCAAAGAATATCTCTACTGGGCTGTAAATAATTCCAAATGCACTTTTTGGTTGTTTAAGATTAAAAACAATGACCTCAAGTTTACTGGTGATGTTGCCTAATAATGAGAAGAGGCACTTTCTATGAAAATGCTTATGGCCAAGTTCGTGGCCCTAAATATAGTTACTACTTTTAGATGATGAAGTTATTTTTCTTTAAGATGACCTGATTTCATGACGCTAGAAGTCAAGCAGGTGGAAAACAGAACACTGTTACTCACATTTGATGAGTCAATAAAAGGAAAGGTGAGTATATTACAGGGTGTTCTTGGGAAAACAGTTCTCCGTCTCTACATCTCATTCAACATGTTTGATAAGTTAATAATATAGACTTTTTGATAACGGCCATTTGTGGAGCATAATAACTTCCCCTTTCTTTTTTACACCTGAGTTTTCCCACCAGGAAATCATTTTCCTATTCTGCCTGCCACTGCAAGCAAAGGCCACACTTTAATTTGCAGGTCAACATTAAATATAACCAAAGGAACACACAGGCCTGCGATGCTCTAAGGCCTGTGGTCACAATTATGTTTTACTTTTCTCTCCTCTCAAAAGTGTATTAGTCAAAATCATTACAGTGCCATTGAAATACAAGAAGTCCCTGGAGAGGTACAGGCTTAAGAAGCAAGTGTGAACAAATAGAGATCATTCAAGTCACTGTGACCAACAGACAAATGAAACAACAAAAAATAAAAATTACCGTTTGTAACCATTTTCCTTCATTTTCAAGGTTCTTAGGTTATCATTTCATTTGTAAAATATGTTAGATTTTTTCGTGTTTTTTTTAACAAAATTGTCTAGAAACAAGCAGTATTAACTTTGTGTTTTCAGCTGAAAAGCTGCAAAGTGACAGCAGTTTCAGATTACATCCTGAACCTGAGTTGCTACGGTAGTTTTTCAAATTAAAATATCTTCTGTGGCCTCAACCACTCTCAAGTTGTCCATAGGAAAGAAATAAAGGAGGGAGGGCAACACTTAAGCCGAGCCATAATTGGAAGTATGTGAAAAATGAAGTGTCAGTTTGGTCAATAAAGGGCAAAGGTCAAGGGGAACTGCAGCCCAAACTCTGTGCGAAATGTGCTCATTAAGACATCCAATCAGAGCGCTCCTTCTCACCTATCCCATTATTCATCGGACAGCTGACTGTTTCAAATGCCTGGGTTTGGGCTGTTATTACTTTTCTTCTTCATGTAAAAAAGGCGAGGGATATATAAATCGTTGCTCAGTCATCTGGAACATAATGTGGCCCTTCCTCACCTCCCTCGCCCGGTGCTCCCCACCCCCTCTCAGGCCTCTCTGCCTGCTGGCTTCACAGGTCTGGAACAACTGCCTTGAGATTCCCCTCAATAATAAATGGAATTGCCTTCTGCCTATAGGTTGCCTGGACTCACACAAAAGCTGGTGTGGAGGGGGATGGGGCAGTGGGAGGCACTGCAACTATTGATACATTATGATAGAGAAATGCAGTGCTTAGCGTTAATCTTCTTTAAAGAAACATCCTGGCATGCTGGTTTTGCCTTTTTTTTTTTTTTTTTTTTTTTTTTTTTTAAGTGGCACTATTGTTATTCTGAATCCTGCCCCCTAAAGGAGAAGTTCATAGGTGGGTTTTAGAGATTCCAGCAATCATTAAAAGCCTTAAAAGTAGAAATAATACTTTTCCTTTATCCTCACAAAAGAGGAAAATATGATGAGCTTTCAGTAGAAAATGTTCTGCAGGAGCAATATCTTTACTTGTTCCCATGCTTCTATTCTTAATTCACTAAGTCTTTGAATGAGTGAAATGATATAGGCTCTTAATACATAATACCAATGAATCATATCAGTCATCATGCTCCTTTTGTAAATACTTCATTCATCATTCTATTTAGCATGCAAAGCTAGGTTCTCCCTCCCCAACAGAATATTACCACTCTGAGTCTAAGGCGGTCCTGTCTTATTCATAGCTAGGTCACCATTAGGGAGCACAGCGCCAGGTTCAGTACAGACAACTGGGGAAAGACTTGTCAAATTGGTAACAGAAAGAATGTCTGTCACATGATCTGTTTCTCCAGTAAAGCAGTGTATCAAATAGGATGTCATAGTTAGGAGCTTGGGCTCTAGAGTCAGACTGCATGGGTTCAAGTCCCAACTCGAGCATCAGCCAGTGTGTGGCCTTGGAGAAGTCTCCTTATCGCTCTGAGCCTCCGTGACCTCACTCGAAAAGTTAGGGGATGGAAATACCTACACTGACTGACAACCCTTCATGTTCTATTTTATTATCTTTTTACCATCATTTATTTAGCTTTCTTAACTTTAAAGCAAAAACAGAGACCTGTCCAGACTCAAAACTGTGGCCAATCATAGCTGAAGCTGCTTAAGAGGCATAGAGTGGCTGTGGCAGGCCTCTGGGGAAACAGTAAAAATCTAGGGGAAGAGGCACCCAGTTTGCTTGAAGTTCTCCCACTCCAAAACAACAGTTCCTAGAGTAGGCTCTGATTATGGTCAGGCGGGCAGCCATGCACAGTAGGATGCAAAATACACATGAAAGCCACACGTCTCTGCCATCGTGTACCTCCCGTACCTATGAGACACTACTTGGCAGCCCTGGAAACAGGCACCCCATCCTAAAGCAGCTACAAAGCCAAGAGACCAAGATCCTGAAGCCGACTTTGACAGTTACTCTTCAATATTTCTGAGCTATTACTTCTTTCTCCTGTGAAATGGGAAAATAAAGCAAATAATTGCCAGGGATAAAATAAGGATTCAATCTGGTATCTTTGGAAGTACTTTGAGGAAGTTATGGAGTAAACAAAATTGATGTTGTAGCAACAGCAACAGAATCCCCAACCAAACACAGATGTGAGGCCCTCCCTCTTAAATGCCAGTTGAAAAGGACTTTACTATTAAAGAATCAATCTCTTGCAAGGGGCCACAAGTATTAATATTAAATGGAAGTAGATATCATAAAAAGGGTCATCATGATAAATAATTTGAATTGAGGGAAAGATATATTGTGTAAATCATGAATAAACATTAAATCCCTGAATAATAGTACTTGGTATTTTTGTAATTACTTATCTTATGTACATTCTCTTTAGAATGCCCACGATTGGATTTTTTTTTTTTTTCTTTTCCTAGACGGAGTCTTGCTCTGTCACCCAGGCTGGAGGGCTGTGGCATGATCTCGGCTCACTGCAACCTCCGCCTCCCAGGTTCAAGGGATTCTCCTGCCTCAGCCTCCCGATTAGCTGGGATTACAGGCGCCCGCCACCACGCCTGGCTAACTTTTGTATTTTTAGTAGAGATGGGATTTCACCATGTGGGCCAGGCTGGTCTTGAACTCCTGACCTTGTGACCCCCCCACCTCGGCCTCCTAAATTGCTGGGATTACAGGCATGAGTCACTGCTCCCAGCCATGGATTTTGTATTTCTTTTTTTAATGTTTAGGTAAAAATGTGTACTAAAACTCTTTCACTGATCACAACAGCTACTAATTCAGCAAATTATCAGTCATTCAAAATTCCCCAAATTGCTGAAGCTCTAACCAGAAACTCTTACTGTATTTTGAAATCTGATAGAACATTTAAAATTTCCTGCATAACTTATTTCATTTCATCTACTTTGAAAGTTCAAAAGAAGAGGACTCAGTTGAGATGTATATATATAGCCTGTTATATGCCTCCACTGTGTAGCAGATAAGGTTATTTAACAGAAGACTAAAGCCTAGGGGATTTCTTTTTTCTTTTCTTTTCTTTCCTTTCCTTCTTTTTTTTTTTTTTTTTTTTTAACCACAGGTGCCATAATGAAGTGGTAAAAATGGAAAAGGAATGAGGAAAAAAGAAATGCAGTACAAATAATATGGCAGAGAAAGTTTTAAAATATGTATTACTCCTGTCTGTGGGGGAAACACCTCTTTGGATATGTTCTTGACAGATTGAGTTATTTCTGTCTATTGGGTATGTATAAAGACATATTTATGGATTTATAAATCTTTTGAAGAGGGCTGTTATTTACCCAGTTGACTAAAATGGACTCAAACTGTGTAAATAACTATTTAGGACATGTACTACAGGCCAAATGCTGGCACAGCTTACACATCCATGCCTGCCAGAAAAGGCAAACAGGGAAAACATGGAAAAGCCACTGTGCACAGTTAATCCGAAGGCTGCACAAAGACCAAGCTCTGCAGGTCTCAGGGATGAAAAAAAGGTTTAGAAGGGTGATGGTTGGCATGGAAATGTGCATAAGTTGTTGCAGCAACACTTTCAGGCATCATTCTGCATTTAGAAGAATAAATTCCACTGCCAAAGAAAACCCACAAGAAAGGACAAATAAGACTGAAGGTGGGGCTCCCAACAGCTTCTGTTATCAAGCAGAGAAAGATGGGGTAGGGGAAACCAGCACAGAAAGTTTCTATTTGATGACAATGGAAGTTATTGACTGTGGTTTTTTAGTAGAGAGATGAGGAAAGAGGGTCTGATGAGAAGAACCTTATTTAAGTAATTGGGAAACTGGAAGTTTAGGTCTGACGCTCCACTGGGACCTCAACAAATCACTCAGCTTCTTTGTGCCTTATTTTTCTCCTCTGTCAAGTGGGGATAGACCTACTTAATCTGCTACCCAGGATTGTTTTTAAATGATTCAGCTGAGATCATTCAAATAAGATAATTTATGTGAAACTGCCTTAAAAACAACTAGGTGTTGGACTCAAATATAAAACATAAAAAGAAAAAATATAGAAAGAAACATTATAAGTGAAAAGTTAGTAATGTGAATAATATGTAGTTCCTAGTTACAATCAAATTATTAAATAGGCCTTTGGAGAACACTTGTTGAAGGAAGAAGCCGCATACAACACTCCTAATTCCTTGTTACAGCATGTCAGAGGGGAAGAACTGGTATTGGGCATTTGCTATCTGAAAATCCTCTTATCATACTATGTTTGAGAAAACAGATGCATTACAATTTTAAATTCAAGTGCATTTCAGCAGTCTGCAAGCCTTCAGTGCAGCAGCTGAACTCTTTACCTATTCTCAGATGATATAAGTTTTGAAAAGCAAGAAATGAAAAAGAAAAAGAAACAAGCCAAACACTAGGCTGCGACCCCATGTAGCAATTTTGGGCTACAGGAAAAAGAATTTATATTCCATTTACACCTTTTTGAAAACTCATAGTGTAAGTAGAGTTATGAAAGTAGGGCTTTATATTGAAAGTGCTGACACCACCTTAACTATAGCGCTCTGAACAGCAACGCTATAACACATACATACACACACTTGAAAGAAAAAAGGCCCCCTGGATTTATGCTGCATATCATTTTCCAGTAAAAGTCAGAGGTCAGAGGTTACCTGTTTCTGCCTCAGCTCTGAACCAGTTTACTATTCCGGGCTCCGTTTTTACTAGGCTTATAGTTGTGATGAAGTCAGCAACTTTTCTTTGAACAATAAAATGTCTCAAATGTTTAAAATTGTATTTGTAGAAGTTATTCCCAGTACAAACAGCATACATGTGCCTCAAAAAAATTAACTTTCATGTTTTTGTTTTCAAATTAATCATGCTAAATTCATTGTCGACTTTGCAATTTTAATTGGTAGAGCTCAACTAAGTTAGACAACAAAATTCCTTTGTTGTCTAACAGTACTCCAGTGAAACATGATCATAAAACCAGATTTTAAAGTATGTACCTACTGTGGGCTCAGAGTCAACTTCAATAAAACAGCCTTTTTCTATTCAGATAAAGAATTCTCTTTTAAACTTTAATTGCATTAATGGAACACAAAATCCACACAGTGGGCTCTCATGAAAAGCAGTACAGACATTTGAACACTCAATTCACTCTTTTGCTGAAGACTAGCTTGATGTTTAAACTTTATTTCCTACTAGTTATAGTCAAACATGCATAATCCATGGACACTCACATACACATAGGTATGTGCATTCACAGGACAACACAAATTAACCTGTTATCTTTCCATGTCTTCCTAAATTTTATTTAGTCTGGCTTTGCAATGAAGTCAAGCACTTAGGAGATTCAGATAAGTAAAACCAGAAAAAAATGACTTCAACCCAGTGGAGAGGGAAGCCAAGCATGCGCTACTAAAGGGTTCACAGCCTTATAAGCATCCTAAGACATCATTAACTTGCAATCCTAGTGGGTGTTTCTTCATGAGCTCTTGAAAATCCTCTGAGGGCAAGCAGTAATAATACTTTTTATTTGTATAGCAGGGTATGAGTGGCATACTATTTATCCACATTCAAACTTCTAAGCTACTTCTCTAATCTTGCCCTCAGTCAATTCACTACCCTGTTTTATGAAGCTGGCCACCTGACAGGCAGTTAGGCAGCTGGAACAGCACAGAAGAACAGGGTCAGAGAATAAAATAAGATGAGCTGATTCTCAAGTTAAAGGGGGTTTATCTTCTAGGAAAAACTGTATACTTAGTAACTCACTAGACATTTCTGATTTTTCAATCCTTAAAAATGAAACAAGTAGCAAAAGAGAATAACGTCTCTCCTACCTTGCTCACTGCTGTTGTCCCCACTGTGCGATGTGTGGCCACCGCTGGAAGGGCCTGGGGTTCCTCCTGAACGAGTAGATGCCGTGTCATCATGATCTCTGTTCCAAGAGGGCTGTGGGGGCACAAATCAGAAACCCAAATAAGAGGCATCTGTGAACCCTTATTGGTAGGATCCCATGGCATAATGATAAAGCTATGGAGGGCTGAAGCACATAACCATGCCACCTTTCCCATCCCCCTTCAACCATGGTTCCAGCTCAGGGCTGCATTGGCACGTTTATAATTTGCCAGTTTCTGCTTCCAAGCTAAAATAATATCTACAAATAGTTTTTCTGTAAGTAATTGCATGCTTTATTACTAAGGAAAACAAAAACATTCCAGGCAAAGAGGAAAACAAAATGCCGCCACTGATTCTGACTATATTTTCAACATCAACAAACCCTCTGGCACAACAGTCTGCTACTCTGGAAATGCAAAATGAGAGTGGTGGTCTATAACACTGCGGTTTATAGGGGCCTCTGATTCATCCTAGAAGACAAACATGGCAGAGCTTTTAAGACCTCACAATTAGGCCTGGGTCCATAATAGCTAGTATGTGTCAGCTGTTTGCCGGATGGTACATGGCAAATGGACCAGGCATAGGGACAAAAAAGGAATGAGAATAACAATAGATTCACATGGACTGTGTACACTCAGCCCCATGCAGAGCCTTCTTGTACTATTGAACGGAAAACAGATGTTGCTTCTTATCACTGGGTGCATTTGAAAGTAACATTCAGATAGGAAAAATTGGCTGTAAATTAAATTCTTGAGGAAAACAATCATGGTGACACCTCTCCCAAATCTCTCTTTATCACCAGAAAAGATTTTAATTAGCTTTTAGTGCTAGCTTTCAAAAACAGCCTCATGAGTTACTGGTCATCCTGCACAGTGGGAATGATGCAAAATACAAAGCTGGTCCTTCACTAGGAACTGATATTTATCTTCAAGATTATTAGTGGGAAAGCAGGATGATCTCGTATGTAAAATATGTATACATCATTTCGATCATAAAAGGTCATGCTTCATGACTATATAGTAGTAGAGTTTGCTGACCCTT